>NC_085141.1:263122901-263148688 GCF_024139115.2 Armigeres subalbatus | reverse complement strand
AGTACACATTTATTGCATTAGGTTGAGATGTGACTGTGTAGCAAATGATAGGGACGGTAACCTAAGTAGTCAAAATTAAATTCATATTCGTGATCGAAAACTTCCTCACCGGTCCACTAAGTATTATGTGTCCTGTCCGCTGTCTAGGTGTTCAGTCTAAACGACCTCTGGTCGAAGACTGTGTTTCTGTCTTCTATTCTACCGAATATTGGGAAACTCCTAAAGATGGGATAAGTGTGTTCACATGAAATTCCTTATTTTTCATACAAAACTAATATTATCATCAAACAAAAGTGGACAAAGATGGACAAATGAAATATCATGGATTCGATGACTCTGAATGTATACTTGCGGAATACGATTGATATTTTTGCTAATATTTGCTACTAGCTGCACTACCGCTAACCGCAAGTCCAGCACATCTGAATTTTTAGCAATTTTGAGTAATTATCATGTATCACTTTATTTTCACATGTACTATGCGTTATGCTATTCAACGCGAGAAATTTGTAATAGAAAAGTGGAAAAAATACCAAGTCAAATTGTCCCATATGGAAAAGTAACCGCAAGTTAGTCACATCGAGTAAAAGTATACTCCCTTCGTAAAATGTCATACAAACTGTTCATATTTGTTCAATACATGTGCTCAGAACACCTCTCAAATACAAAAACAAATCATTTCAAAAGAAAAATGCGGAAGAAAATTGTGTACACATTTAAGTTTATGTTGTGATTGGAAATTAGGTTGAATTTGAAGATGAATGAAGATTGATGGATAGTGGAATATACGTTGCATTAAGTACGCTATCCATCGTTCCACTTTTTTTTCACGTGTTGAAACTTGTACGCTACATATAGCAACTATTCTTTCGAATATGTTTTGGATTATGATTATAAAGATTTTTTTAAGGTGATGTTCACTTCCCATATTACTTAATAAGCAATGAAATTATTCTAATTTCTCACGCAGATAATGAGTTGGATTTTAAATTGATTTACTTCAGGGATTTGATATCTTTACGCGTTGTTTGTCACCATTTACCCGATAAAATTAAATTATGAGAATAAGACGCAATCAACCTATATACGAATGTTATTCATATAAGTCGCGAAGCTATCCTTCAAAATCACAAGCGGTTGCTCGGTGAGCGCATTTTTTACTCTGAGAATGATTTTATCAATAGATTCACCAGTTAATAAAATCATTTACAATAAAAATGCTACTATTAGTATTCTCAGCAGGCTCCCAATAGACTAACGCAAAATGAACTCCCCCAAGAAATTATGACGTTTGAGCGGCTTGCATAATGAACGCAAAATGAACTTATGTTCGAGAAGACGGGTCGCTTAAATGACAAAATCCATCGGGTGAGTGAATTCGATGAACCCCCTGCATAAGTCTATGAGAGTGAAAACTAATGATAGTCATGCTTACAGACACGTCCACGTGCCAAAACATGTGTGGGCCTTGGGACAAAATGACAAGTAGCAGACATTACGTAGCAGGATTTTTAAGAAGCATGAATTACATCCTGCAAGCTATTATCATGAACCACAGAAATACAAAGTCACTAATTTCAAGAAATGATCATTAACTTTCAGAAATTTATATGTATCGAATTGCAAATTATTTAGAAATCTTATGATCGTTCAAGGATGCTCTAAAGTTCCGGGTCTTATTTCGGACAAGATATGTGGAATTAGGGATGATTATGGTTTTACAATGGACTTCTAACAATTTATCTAAACTTGGAAGAATTTATAACTAAGACTTTTTGTAAACTTGTTATTAATCATATTAGCAGATTACAACAATCTTTATTTTCTACAGAAAGTCATATAGAATTTCAAACATTCTTTCGAGAATCCAGAAATATTTTAAAAAGAAACCATTGCGTACTTCATGGAAATGTTTAATAACCTTAAGGAAAATCATAAAACCATCAAATAAGGATGTTATGGATCATTTAGAAATCTGTGTTCGATCATTTAGTAGTTTGTCTAAAACTCGTTACAAAGGCTTAATTTCAAAATGTGTTGTATGGTGGACTTCTAGTGTAATGGTTTTTCTTCAACTCTGCCTAACAAGTCGATGTTCGAATTCCACTATTGAAGGAGTTAAAATGCTAGTTGCTGTACTTATACTAAATGATAACCAAATATCCAATCATTTAGTATAAGTTACTGTTACTAACGCTGTAGCTTGGGAAATAGTGAAATTTAAACAACGAACTGTTAGGCAGAGTTGTAGATAAAACTTGGCGCTAGAAGACCACCTTATAGCAGATTCTGAAATTAAGCCTCTGTAATGAGTTATTGACAAACTACTAAAAGATCGAACACAGATTACTAAATGATCCATAACATCCTTGCCATCAAAACATTTAATTTCTTGGAAAGCTTAAACATTCTTGGTTCCTGAGCCTCTACACATTCTTGGATTAAAAATACTTAGAAATTTTCGGGGATTAAAAATCCTTCCGGACTGTCAGTAGACTTTTCTTACTTTCTTTAAAATTCCGGATACCTTCACGATTATCAGTTTATCCTAAATTTAATTTTGAAATAATTACTTTGAATACATTTGTTAGTAGTAAAACTTTGTGGAAAAGTTTTTGTTCAAAGGTGTGTAGCATATAAGTTTTCCTTCAAGCGGAAAATGAAATACTTGCATAATGTTGCGGAAAGAAATACTTGTTGAGTTTTGATATCGATACTACATTACCGACTTTATATTATGCCTATAACGGACTACCATCACGATATCACGAAAATCTGCGATGTGGGCTTTCAAAGCATCCAAGAGTTTCAAAATGTTTAGATTGTATGCTTCACCATGTTTGTTATTAGAGCATTATTGTACGTGGATTTCCCTATTGGACCCGACCGTTCGAAATAGTCGCTCCTTGAACGGTCGTTGAAATCGCCGTTTTCACCTTCATACCCGTCTTCATAGTAAAATCTGTCAAACTGACAAGTCTGCCACGTGCTTTTTGCTGTTTCGCTCTGATTCTCTTTCTTTTTCAGATATTTTGACATCTGTTTTGATAGACAAGGAGCAAAAAACAAGGTAATCTACCAAACATTTATTGAGTTTGGTAAACCTTGCTGGAAGAGGGAACATTTGAAATAGGGAAGTGAACCGACCTTCGAATCCATTGGTCAAGTAAATCCACAATATATTTTTTTTACAAATTTGAGTTTTGCTCGACGGAACGTGACTGACTTGCGGTTACTTTTCTCATTGAGATGAAAAGTAATCGCAAGTCAATCACATTCAATTTCAACACGGCAAGTGAGTTTTTCACTTTGTAGCCACTATGCTCCATTAAATATTCAAACAATTTTTGGTGTGACGTGTAGAGCTGATCAAAATTACTTATACACAATTTTTGAGGAGAAAAATTACAAAACTTTGCAAGCAGTTTTCTCATTTGTACGTTTTTTCAGATAAGCTCGACTTGCGGTTAGCGGCAGTGCAGTACAATGCTCAGAAAAATATCACTTTTTCATGAAAAAACGCTTATATAATGCTTGAAAATGAAGCTATCAACCATCTTATATAACCAAAAGATGCGCTTTCCAAAGACCGTGAAGCGATGCTTAGACGGGCTTTGAAAATATTTTAAATTGGTGAAAGTGGAAGCTAAAAATTGTTTTTTTCGGGGCCATCCTATCTAAATTTAGTAATTTTGTCAAAAAACATCACCTATATGAGATAAAATAAATGTTTATTAAGCAAAAATGCTTAGAATCAAATTCTCTATAACTTTATAGAATAATATGATCTCCTAACTCAAAAGGGTAAAAAAATAGATTTACAAAAAAAAAATACAAAAGTGTCACCCTAATGGCAACTAACACAAAAAATAAATCTTTTCTTGTAGATCATTTCTTCTGAAGACGTCAAAACTCTAGCACTGATAGTTTTCGAGTTATCGATTTATGTCGTGAAATTTGACGAATCCGACCATTGTGGGTTGTGGGGATAACGGATTTCAATAAACGGGAGGAGCTTGATACAGCTTTTTTAAACCTCTTTTATTAAATGAATGATCTGTATCCTCCTGAGCCGTAATAACTGTACCTAGTAAATAGTTCTTGAAGGTAAAGTTGATGATTCGCTCTTACAAAAGTAACAAAAACACTCCGAATAGAGTCAAGTGACAAGATTTTGTGAAAATAAACAAAACAAATCCTGATAATCGAAGTATGCTTACGGTTTTGGAAGGATGAGAAATTGTGATTACGAATAGAATTTTCGCTCAGTAGTCTAAACATCTCAGGTCTAAACAAGTGCAAATTACTCAATCTCTATATTAAAAAAATGAGTTGAGACTTCCTTCCTGACGATTTAACTCGCGAGCGGTAATCGATTCGTTTTAGGGTCCGCAAGGTTTGTATAAACAAAAAGTTGGTCAATTTAAAGGGGAAATGTAAAAAATCATTAGATTACAATTTTGGATCATCTGTTGAGGAAAACAAGCTTCGCTTAACCTGAACTTAAGTAGTGAAACTTTGATCAATTGCTTTCGTGAAGTTGGCCTGCAAAGCTTTTTTCAAGAATTTGATGCCTTAGTTCAGGAAAGCAAATATTGGTAAAATCCTAGAATTATCAACAAAGTATGTTTCCAAGCCAAATAACAAGAACAAGTATTTCTTGGAAAGACGAGAACGAGTTTGAGCTAGAAATCACAAAGAGCCGACAAATAACCCGTTTGTTTAATAAATGGTGGGACTACAACAAGTATTTACTCAAGCAGACAGACAGACAAAGAGGCATGACACATTGAACAATCATAGATAAAATTCATCGTCGTATAAACACTAAGGATACCGCCATCGGGGTGACAATGGGTCTGGGGGGTGAGAATGGGTCATCGATCTTACCGGCAGTCTGGGGGCCGTAGAGCAAAATCGTTCAAAAAGGTGTCTTATATTTTAGTCTTCTTACCCTCAGATACATACTACAAGCATTCTAAGTAGTTGAAACAGTGACCCATTCTCACCCCCATTTGACCCATTGTCACCCCTGACGACGGTATCTGCTGTTTTCTCTTAGTTGGGCAAATCACGAAGCAGATGGAGGTACGGAACACAAATGTCAAATCGGAGCAGAAAAAAAATAAAATAATTGTTATCAATGAGTTCCAAAGTCTTGAAAATCGATTTAGGTATCAGGAAACTCTGAATTATTTTGAAGAAAATTCTCCAAAAGAAAATTGATGGCAGGACTGAAGAATCGCAGTAGTCATGCGAAGTATTGAGAACCTTTCGAAGAAAAAATCTTCTACTTTGAATCGACCCCGTGACCGTGTTTACTTTTTTATTTTCAAGCTCTCTAGGGTAACTGTACCAATAGTGGAGGTATTAGTAGATCCACAAAAGAAAATATTTTTTTAAAATAATAATTATGGGAAATTTACTGCTTTATTATCTTAGTCAATAGACAAACTAATAAATTTGCCAACAAAAATGAGATAAATGTCATTTAACATCAACAATTACCAAATATTGCTTGCACCACTATGGGTACACTGTTCCTTTAGTAGCGGTAAAAATTAATTTTGGTTCCTATAGTGGTGCTATCCATTGGTTTCTTATGAGACTCGCCACTATTGGTACAGTTGCACCACTATAGGTGCAAGGGAGTCAATTTTGTTAAGGAAAATCATTGTTTTCAATAGTTTTTCAAGCGAAATCTTAAGGTAAGTTGGATTTAACAGGATATTTGAAGCACGACGCATCAACTGAAACCATCGTAAAGCCTATAAATATGATAAATCTCATTAAAACCCCTCTACCTCCACTATTGGTGCTACCTCCACTAAGGGTACGGTTACCCTATAACATGATCACAGGAAATTTTCAAAAATGCGGAGACATTTAAAATTAGAAAGACTGTACATTAGTAGTTGTAAGATGAAAATAATGCATCGTTCTTACATAGGAATGCTCTAAACTGTCATTGATGAGCAAAATCTGCAATTTGTAGTGAATAATTCACTTGGAACGACTTTGTTTATTTTTTTTAATATCCTGGTTCATACTAGCGTTTTGCATGGCATGCCAATCTTATCACCCAACACGGACAATTAACATCTCGGAACCCAAACAATTCTTTTATGGTTCGCGATCTTCGCAAAATGCGGATGATTCTTAATTGGAACGAATAACGTAAGGCATAATGGATGTTAGGCATAATGAACTTTAAGCATAACGGACGTTAGGCATAATTCTGCTTTATTTGTGTCATAGGCTGTTCTTTAGGGAATTCCATACCTAACGTCCATTGTTTATGCCTTCTACTGCAGCGGTTCTCAACCTTTTTCTTAAGAGGTACTTTCTCTCTTTTGCATGAATTGAGGTACCCCTATTTTTTGCTGTAAATGAAAATAAGTGTGAAAATAACGGGATATATGACTCTTCATAAAGTTGGCTGAAATTTTCATTATTCCGAACTCTTGGAGAGAAGCTTCCGAGCCTTTTGCAAGGCGCATCATAAGCCAATTTAAAGGGGGCTTCTAAGCATCTTGAACGTTGTGTTCCAAGCTTCCAGAAAGATGAATTCCGAGCCTCTTGAAAGGGAAGAAAGGGGACTTCCGGGCCTCTTGAAATAAGTTTCCCTGCCTCTTGAATGGAGGCTGCTGGGCCTCTTGAAAGTAGGCTTCCCAGCCTCTTAAAAGAAGTTTCCGAACCTTTTGAAAGGAGGTTTCCGGACCTCATAAAAGAAACGAGGATTCTGGGCCTCTTGAAAGGAGGCTTCCGTACTACTCGAAAAGAGGTTTTTGAGCTTATTGAAAGTAGACTTCCAAGGCTTTTGAAGGAACGCTTCCGGGCCTCTAGTAAGGAGGCTTCCGAATATTCTAAAAAGGGAAAAAAATGATGTAGTGATTCAGGGCAGGGTAACGATACAAATAATCATTTAGCAAAACAAGACTTACCACTTATGTATTCTGAATTATACATAGTTTCTTCCGAATAAAATTCAACTTGTTTGGCTGACGTGTCGCAAATTGTTTGCATCTGTTTGCATTAGTATTGGTTTGGCATCATTAAAACGAAAGATGACAGTTCGATCAAAATTTCAGACCGCCGTCAGCAATAACATAGAAAATCATATGAGATGTCATTCTTTTCTCTTTCATCATTTCTCACTGTGATCTAAATCCTAATGATGAATTGATGACTGCGAGAAAAGTGAATGCAAATTTTAAATGAGAAAATGAACTTTCACCGGAAATTAAAAGTTGCAAAGCATCCAAGGAACCGGGATAAATCATTCTGTGACATTTGAAAAGAATGGTCCGTTTTTAGTTTTGCTCGGCTTCAAGATATTTGCCTGGCCACATTTTCCAACCCGGTTTTATGAATTTGGCTGATCATCGATTCAAGGATACGACATGGCGCACTCGGCAGGTAATTTTATACATTAATATTTCTTTAACGGAGCGAGTAGGACTCCACAAAATTATAAAAAAAATAGCTATAAAAAAAAATTAATAATTATTAAAAAAAATGGAGCGAGCAGGACTCCAGAGAGAAAAAAAAATGGAGCGAGCAGGACTCCTTTAACAAAAAAAAAATCAGAGCGAGCAGGACTCTGTGAATGATAACTCATACGGAGCGAGCAGGTCTCCATGTAATATTGCATTAACGGAGTTAAAAAAAAAATAGAAGTGAAGCGAGCAGGTCTTCACAAAATAAATCAGAGCGAGCAGGACTCTGTAATTCGGAAATCACGTAACGGAGCGAGCAGGTCTCCTTAAAATAGAGCGAGCAGGTCTCTAAAACATAAACAAACAAATATATATTATATAATACATGTATATCGATATAATACATTCATTAGAGCGTTAAGGTCTCTAAATTGCCTTAGTTTTTTCATTATTCAGGAATGTAAGGTCAGAGCACCCAATCGTGAAGCGAAACCAACTCCTCGAAAGAGTTATCCAGAGAAATTGGCAGGAGAAAAAGCCATGAATACGGTTCTAGCTAGCGAGCTGGAACAGTCGCGTAGAGAAATTGAGGAGCCCAAAGGAATAATTTACGCCAGAGATAATCGACACCCTTCGGAGAGTCCCAGTCTAGACTTTGATATCCGAAACGGATTCAGTATGCATTACCGCAAAGGAAGCCAATAGCAATTTTGTTCGCAGCGTAGATGACTCGAAGTTCTTATCCTCGATAACCCATTTATCGTTGGCTTCAATTAACAACGTCCCTGAGTGTAAGGCAACGGACGGTGAGGACTTGCATCGTCAAATCTTTTGAACAGTGGATAGATTTACTTATCGACACTATGAAGCTGGCAAGGAATCGACGATGGAAGCAACTAGGTTCACGGTATTTAAAGTAAAAAGCAGGGGTCCCGTTTGCTGAGCATTTTCGCAATACAAAGTCTTCTGAAGATGCGCCTGATGTGAACTTCGCTTCCCTTTCCAATGCTGTACATCGTTTAAGGACATACTTTGGTTCAGGATCTGACATCATGCTGATGAGGCGCAGGCTAGCACTCATGATACAAAAGCCTGATGAGTCAGACCTAACTTTTATATCAAGAGTGCGTAATAGCTCGTTTGTGCGAATTCGAAGAGGTGAAAAGAATTCGAGGAAAATTGTGGCAACTGTTGCAGAGCATGCCAGGAGTCGGCCAAGCGCACTACTGCACTCAAAATGCTAAGTCGCAAAGGCAGTTTCACGGATCTGGTGGACAAAGTCCGTGAAATAGAAGCTATAAGACTCAATGAAGAATATGTAAAGCAGAAGATAGGCAATCAGTCACATGCATTGATTGCACCGATTACCACTTGGTACCAATCATGCTGATAATCGTCAAAGCAGCAATTTCGAGGAAAACCATACACTATCGAGGCTTTCCGCTCCGGCGAGGTAATTGGCGTGCGCCTCGAGGTAGGCAGCCATATTTTACGGGCGGGTCTCGGAGCAAGGAAAGCGAGAAACGTTGGCCTTATGGTTTCGAAGAGATCCCAAGCCTCAGGAAGGCGAAAGATGTTGGCGGTGTTAAGCGTGTTTCATTCGGAAACCAACTGCAAGGTTAAGGACAAGTATTGCAACAGATGCGGAGTCATGGGACACATTCAGCGCGCGCGTGTCCGAAAGCAAATTACAGTTCTTTGGAAACGTTCAGGACAAGAACAAACAGACGCGCCACCGTACCAAAATCGCTGCTGTTGAGGAGACGAAAGCGACAAAGTCAGAGAAGAAGGACCATTAAGTGACAGAAACTCTTCTCGAATAGTTAATACAAAGGGAAAATAAAAAAAATTAATATTACATTATTAGAAAATTAATATTATTGAATTGAATTCTATTATACACAAAAAAAAATGAAATTGATAAATAAATATGCACCGTCTATGTTCATACGTTTAAAAAAAAATGAATGAATAAAAATAAATTAAAGAAATTATAAAACTATCACACAGGCCACGGATTCTGAAGCAAAACTATCGACTATTGATACGCAAATACTGTCTCCAAAAGAAAACCCAGCTCAAGTTTCAAGAAACCCCAATTCTGTATTTTTCAAAAGTGTTGCTTCTTCTTCAAAATCTTTCGAAGGTGTCTCCAATCACAATAGATGATATGTTGGAGGAAGGAGCCCTTAATATCAGTGTGAGTAGAACAAATCTATTTCTATAATTTAAACATTTATTTGGTATTATGATTTATCAGATACAACAGCCGACTACATGCAGAGAATTTCCAAGTTTTGACAAACAAGTACAGGATGAGGGGTGTAATCTTGGCACAATAACGTCGCTTGTGGATTGCGCTGCCCATTCGTGATAGATTCTGGAGCACAGGTTAATACATTTACCGCCGAAGCTGTTTCGGAAGTTAATATCTAGATCCGCAATATAGCAACGGGGGTTAAAATGTAGAGAGTCAGTCGGATAGATCGCTCCAAGGCATATGCTTCTTCAGGAAACATCAAAGTGATTGCCGTTTCATGCTCATTTGTTCATATCCGAGGATAGACCAACACTGATCGAGAAATTTTATGTCGTCTAGGAATATCGTGCTCTTTTGAGTCAAGCAACGTACGGCCAGATACAGTGTTTTTAATGTTGGGTCTGAAGGTTCCAGTGTAGGAGTTAGAGAAATGCCGGATAACCGACCAATGGTTTGTTGGAGACATTGCAACAATCATCACTAGGTTGAAAAATTTCCTAAATTTGACCTACCACCAGTGAAAATTCACTATGACAAGTCCAATGCCTCCATGCAGGGAATATTTTCTTCAATATTCCCTTGTCCAAATTAAACCAATAGTACAAAATCGCATCCAGAATTTGATAAAGGCAGACATTATAGAGCCAGTGGTGGCAGGTATGGATACTTCATTTTGCTCGTCAATGCTCGTGGTTCCAAAAGGGAAGGAGGACATTCGGTTGGTCCATAGATCTGAGAGGCCCAAATCGTTACATCCAGCGAACTCCCTTTTGCAATGCCTATATTGGAGAAAAATCTTTAGCTGAACTTAGATGGTGCTACCTGGTTTTCCACCATTGACCTTTCAAACGCATTCTTTCACATTGAATTGGATAAAGAATCGAGACACCTAAACCAATTTCTGCACCGAATTTGGAATGTTCCGTTGTGTACGTTTGCCGTTCGGACTGTGCAACGCGCCGGACGTATTCCCAAGAAACGCTTCAAAGAAAGATTCTGGGCGGATGGAAAGGATGTAGCAATTTTCAGGATGACATTCTGGTGGTCGGATCGTCCAAAGAGGAGCATGACGAACATTTAGCTGTTTTAGCTTGTCTGGATAAGCTATAACTAACGTCGGTTGAATGCGAGTAAATGCGTATTCGGCAGCCATATTGGTAAAATTTTTCTGGGTTTCGATTTGATCTTGAGGCTGGATGATAGAAAACGAGAAAGTAACAGCAATAAGTCAATTCAGAACCCCTAATAGCTGCTCTGAAGTAAAAAGTTTTCTGGGGTTAATTACATTCGTAGACAAAGTTCATCGTGCACCGCGCTTCTAAAACCAAACACCTGCGAGCTCTAGCAATATCCGACAGCTTCTATTGGACGAATAATGAAGAGACAGAGTTCAAACACCTCAAGGAGACAGCAATATCTACAATAAAACGTCTAGGCTATTACAACACAAAGGATCCAGTGGAACTGTTTGTCGATGCCTCCCCTTCAGGGCTTGGTGCCGTATTGGCTCAATACAATAGTGAAGGTACACCAAGGATCATTGCATGCGCTTCCAAAGTACTCTCCCATTCAGAACAACGCTACCCTCAGCGCAGAAAGAGGCTCTAGCTGTAGTATGGGGCGTGGAACGGTTTGAAGTTATTACATCTACTAGCCAGGTCGTTTTGTAATAAGAACAGACGCAGAAGCGAATCAATACATATTCAACAGCAATCATCGTTTTGAGTAGTACAGAAGGGCTGTAACTCGTGCAGAAGGTTTGGGCTCTAAGGCTTCAACCTTTATAATTTCACTATTGAACGGATATCTGGAAAGAAAATGTTGCAGATGTGGCTTTCCCGTTTAATTCCCGAAAACACAGAAAAACCGAAATCTTCGAGGATGTATGAGGACAAACATTTCTTGTTCGCTCTAGACACACAGCATGTATGGAAATAAAACATGGAGTTAGAGATAGAATCAGCATCTGGAAACTGATGGAGAACTTTGTTCATAAGTGCGAGAAGCTATGGATTCAAAATCGTGGCCCAAGGATTTGAGGGGCTTTGAAGCACACAAGAAGAAATTACACAGAGCTAGGCCATTGTGGGTACTTCAAGGACGAAAGGGTTATCCTACCTCCAAGCTCTTCGTCTCAAAGCTATCGACTCGTCTCACAGTGTGGACATGTGAGGAGAGATGGCAATGAGAAAAGAATAATGCGTCAGATTTTTTGGTGGCCAAAAAATGTCAAATGAAGTTACCAAATACGTCAAGAATTGCGGTGAAACTTGCTTACTTTTAGCTAAGCACGCATGATCCACCTGTTCCACTGGCATCTCGAGTAGCTACCCGGAGGACCATGGGAAATCCTACAAATAGATTTTCTATCGGCCACTGGATTTGGATCAGAATCTGTTAGAATTTTGTGTACGAATTGATACATATTCAAGGTATTTATCGGTTATAGAAAATGAAATCTATGGACGCGGACAGCACTGTAACATCGCTTTATGCAAAGTTTTCCAAACTTGGGGTTACCACTAACTAATTCAGAAAGCGATAACAGGACCGCTCCTTCAAAAGTAGTGCTTTTATTAAACATTGGGAGGAAAAAGGAGATTAAAGTTCGCAAATCAATACCCCCTCAGTCCGCAGTCCAACGGAGCGGTTGAACGCGCTCAAAACCGAGGGCATTATAGGAAGGCGTTGGCTGCCTCTCGTATTGATGGATTTAGTATTGGCGCGATGCTCTCCTACAGTATGTACATAAACACAATACTTCTCTCGTACACAACATTCTCGTTTGGGCGTGACACCCTTCGAATTGATGGTAGGGCGCGTTGGCGCCACCGTGGCACTTTTCCTAGCGCCTGTGGAGCGATCTGTCGAATCAAAAGGAAGTAGATATTGAGGGATGTTCGTGACCGTGATGCAGAAACAAAACTCATCAGAGCAAACGGTAGTATGCAGATAAGACACGAAGGTGCAAAGGACTCCGACATCAAGGTGGGAGACGTTGTCGCTTCTTGGTAACAGCTCAAAAAAACTAAAACCGATCCTGTTTTTTTCGTCGGAACGCTTCAAAGAAGTTATCGCAAGGGAGGGGAGCTAAAGTGGTTATCATGAATCAAACAGGCGTGCAATATGCAAGAAATATCCGTGAGGTAAGGAAAATCCATGGATTAGTATTCAGGATCAATTTCCAGATAGTGAGACTCTATAAAGAAAACAACGGAAAGCGTGGACGAACCTATCTGTACCTTCTTCCGGTCCACAACTTTACACCAAGCCAGCTACTTGACAATCAATCGTACTCTGCGACAAAGGAAATTTATTAAGCTAGACCAAACAGGTTTGATGATAACTACCTTTACCATATATTCAATTAATAGCTAATTCAAATTTGAATTGTACACTCTTTGCCAATCATTTGGTACATAATAATAAGCTAAACACTTATGAAATAGAATGGATTTATAATATGAAGCTTACATCGATTCTCCACTTCGCCAATTAATCACGTCCTTTATCAATAATCCAAATTTTACGTTCATGCTCCCAGTATTCATAAAATATTCCTGTTGTGAAAGATTGTTTTGTCTCCCGTGGTATGAATGGATGTACGTTCCTCCAAGCTGTCTACCAATGGGTAAATATTACAGACTTCAATATAAGCCCAAATAATGGGCGGTAGATTGCCAAAAGATTGCTGTACTCGCTGTCCTGGATGATTGAACTGCGTTTATTTTTCCATCGTCTCATTCCACACTAGTGACAGCCGCCAACGTCTAGAATAACTCTGCTATACCAATATTTATGTATACTTTTTCCTCCATCCTATAGCAGAAATAAATATAAAGAGGAGTAGAGAGAAGGAAAAAGATGTAGTGATTCAGACGGCAGGGTAACGATACAAATAATCATTTAGCAAACAACAGACTTACTACATATGTATTCTGAATTATACATAGGTTTCTTCCGAATAAAATTCAACTTTGTTTGGGCTGACGTGTCGCAAATTGTTTGCATCTGTTTGCATTTAGTAATTGGTTTGGCATCATTAAAACGAAAAGATGACCAGTGTCTGATCAAAATTTCAGACCGCCGTCAGATAACGTCAACAATAACATAAGCACTGTAAAGCCCGGCAATACTCTTTAAAGAGTAAGTAAATCACCCTTATTTGACGATATATGGACCTGCCAAAATAATGGGTGATTAATTTTTTCATATAATGCGTATTTTATGCCCGACTTTACAAGTTCCAGGACTTTACCCATTAATGGGTGAAAAAACGAGTTGAGCTTGCTAACAAGTTTCCGTAAATCAGCCATGTCATACATCATTCTCCAGCAGCAGCAGCATCAACGCTTCGGAAGGTGTACAAAGAAGTGGGACAGGCGATCCCGACTCCAGTCCGGTGGGGTTATCCTATAACAACACTGATGAGGGCATGACAATCTGTTTCAAGATGACAGATTGAGGAAGCATCCGAAAAGAATGTGATGGACTTTGGCCTTCCTGCCTCAACAATAGATCGAGTCTCGCTCGAGAAATCGAGCAAATTTCCCTTGAGAGAATTTGGATCGGATTTTGCAACAAACAATTTGCATTTATGGATTACATGGAGGAAGAATGGTAGAACTTTCTGATTTTCATTTATTAAAATAGCAAATTAAGCAATCTAACCTATTTTAGTTCACGAACGCAAGCAAAAGATGATTTCTATATGTTCCTTTATGAACTTTGGAAAGGCGTCGATCTCGGGATTGGTCTCAGAGGAAGCCGCTGTGAGATGTTCTTTGTATCCCGCTGAGGCTGGCAGAAGATATAAAAATATCGATCTAAATAGTACACTCCCGGTCCGGTGGGTGAACAGATAACGATGGTATGCGACCCGCTGAGGCAGACAAGCGAACATGGAGTTTTAATATTTATTATGAAACTAAATCGCTTAATTTGTATTGAAATAAAATAGAAATTATTATATTGACCCAACCATGAATCCCCTGTAATGTGACTTTTGAATGGTGAATTTCCTAAAAAATCAAATTTCAAATGATTTCTATGAAAACAAGTGTAAAAATACCCATTAATGCAAAAATATTTTTTTTGATAATGGGGTAAAAATACCTGAATTTGACGTACAGGCACTTTTACCCATTAATGGAGTAAACGATGTTTACTCTTTTAATAAGAGATTGAACTCATTTAACTTCATAGTGGGTACTTTTTTACCCATTAAAAGAGTATTTTGCTGGCACAGTGTATGAAAATATATGAGATGTCATTCTTTTTCTCTTTTCATCCATTTCCTCACTGTGATCTAAATCCTAATGATAGAATTGATGATCTGCGAGAAAAAGTGAATGCAAATTTTAAATGAATGAGAAAATGAACTTTCACTCGGAAATTAAAGTTACCGGCAAAACGTCAAGGAACCGGGATAAATCATTCTGTAGAACACGACATTTGAAAAAAGATGAATTAGGTCCGTTTTAGTATTGCTCGGCTTCAAGATATTTGCCTGGCCACATTTTCCAACCCGGTTTTATGAATTATGGCTGATCATCCGGTTCAAGGATGCAACACGGGCCTCTTGAAAGGTCCTCCGATCCTCTTTGAAAAGAAGTCCTCCAAGCTGCTTAGAAGGATGTTTCTGAGAAGCGTAGAAGGATGCTTTTAAATCTTTTGCAACAAATCAACTGAGCTGTTCGGAAAAAAGCCTTCATGTCTCTCAAATAAACGATTCAGAACGTGTAGACTCATTTTAGTTTAGGGTCATATTCTTAACATATTATTTAACATTTTATTCTCGATCATGTAGATTGCATAAACAATTTTTAAAATTTATTTTTTCGTCATTCTGTCCTTTTTATCTTTTGTCCACAGTCCTTCATCCACTGTGCTGGTTGTGGAGGGAAGAATTCAATAGTCTTTTAATTTGCTGACCGCCATGCATGTATACTTGCGGCCAAGACAAAATTTTGGGCAGAATGTAAATACACACATGTATCAAAACTTTATCAATAAGTTTTGAAATTGATTAAAATGCGCCATTATACATTTGTGTCCGAGGTATCCCCTGGGCCCGGCGAATGTACCCCAAAGTACATGTACCATAGGACTGAGAACCGCTGAACCTGATGCGGCATTCTACACGAGAAGGTATCGTGCTATGCCTCACTGAGGTCGATGATTTTCTCAAGAAACCCCTTTTGCCCTTTCAGGGCGCCCACATATTCTCAGCGATTGAGATGAATTGACAGCTTTTTCGTAGTCAATCAATGCCAAGTAAAGGGACTCTTGGAGTCATTGATCTACTCCAGAAAATACAAACAATTTGAAATGATGTGACTTTATACAGACTTTTCCTGTCGTGTAATGCTTATGTTGAGCCATCAATGTATTTTACTAAAATCCTTCGTTGGGCAGATGCAACGGCTTGGAAGGACACATGCTTCTTACAGGCTGCACCTCTAAGGGGTACACTGACAAGTGGGTAAATAGATACAGCCCAGTAACATTGAGTGAGCAAACAGGAATACCTACATTTCAAACCTAAAACCCTATAATTTAAAAATCTCAGCGCTGCATTATGTTTTAAATAAATAACCCGTAGCCACGTTGGTCCCAAGTACAAAAGAGTTCATGATTTCCTAACTATCTATCAATTGAAAATAGTTCAAAATAAAGCATCTGCCTCTCAATATAGAACTTGCATAGACAATTTTCGGGCTCAGATAATACTTCTGCCTTGATGAGCGCTGGGAGAAGACTGTACCCATTTCGATGGTCGTGGCGAAAAACAACCTTCCAGGGCATTTTTTATTCTTCAATCAATTTCCTTTTTGTTTCTGTTCTCCAGCAATTATAGAATTGCTATAATCAACTCTCATCAATGACCTCTAAAAATAATATTGGAAGTTTTTTAACACATGTAGAACACTTCTTCACATTGCTTTTAATTTATCCACGGTATATTGAGGTTCTTTCCTCAATGCTGTGCCATGCGAATGTTTTCCTGAAATTGAGCTGCATTAACAGGCGGCATAGGCATTTGAATTACCTTTGGTATAAGAAAGATCTATCAGTATAAAGTTTGAATATTGGTAATTGTCTTAGCCACCTATTTGCGTAGCCTACCTGAGAAAATTGATAAGTAGTTTTATTACTGCCAAAAACACAATACAATGGAGATCACTAGTACGCAGGTGTACATTGAGGGATAATATGCTAGTCCCAAGTAAACATCATGTTGGTTCCTGACAAGAAAAAGCTGATCTGGTGTAATGGAAGTAGCAACACAGTGAGCAATCAAATCAAGCTCAAGCTCAAGCTGTAAAATGCATAACGATTTATAATACATGTAACTGTCGTTGTTGTGTACAAGGTCTGGTTCAGCTGATATATTTTAAAACTATTCTTAATATTAAAAGGTACGTCTTTAGAAAACAGCTCCATAGAAATGTATTTTATTTTTTGATTTTTAAAGCAGTTTGTTTTGATACATTTCAAGAGTTTGAAGTGCTGCCTAGCCTAAACGTTTCTATGCAAAAATAACTTTAAGTTTATCCTAGTAAAAATACAATTAGCAAAAAATAGCTTAATAAGACCAAACAATTATAAAGAAGCATGCCATTGGTTCCAAAAATCTATCATTACTTAATCAGAAAACTTAAAACTACTTGTTTGTGCTACCTGGGTAATATTTTTGCGCATGATTATGTGTGAACACTGGGCAATCATACACGTTCATATTATGTCCACTGTCCAGCACGCGAAATCCAACCACACGCCTGCTGTGGTGGTTTGGCGCCGTCAACACGCATTCGGGTCATCGTGTGCAATGCGATCTTCGCATCATTCAGCCTGTACACTAATCTGCCAATAGCAATTGAGCGACGCAGCCAGGTCGATTGCCGAGATACGGCGCGCGGCGTAATGGCGTCCATTACCATCATTGACATAGCCAGTAGCGATGGAAGAATGCGTATGCCCCGGTCTTCTGGGTGATGACGGCCCCTTGACGGTCAGCAGACATCCTGCTACCGCCACCAATTCACAATGATGATGGATGTGCGGAGTGGTGATGATGGCGAGAAAACCAGAAGCGTGCTGCACACCGGGATCGCAATCTTGGACCAATGCAGTTCAAAGTAACGGTTGAGAGCATAAGAATTGCCAACTTTGAGGTTAAACATAGTGTTTACTTGGCCGTGACGACGGCGGCGGCAGTATCGGTTGCCAATCCGTGCGCGACTACTGTAACTACTGGCTTATGTTCTGGGTTCGGAGGGTGAGAAAGATCTTCCAAAAAACGTTTGTAACGGCTATCGACGATTTCTCCGGGCCAGACAAGAATTCATGGCGTACCTTTTTTTTTGTCATCGGGTTCGTGCTTCCCGCGTGGATTATCACTGAAAATGGATTGATTGAGTTGAGCAACTTGTATTACTACCGATGAAATAGGCGTCAAATTCATTTCAATTTCGCAAGCAGCAGTGATAAAGAAAGTGTGAGTTATAAAACTGGTTGAAACATTGTATCTGATTAAAATAGATTCTGTGTGGATTCTGTATACAGGAATACCACAGTAGCTCACCAAATAAATACATGAATAAAAAAAAATCAGTTCAGACTGATCCGACCATAGTAAGCCAGATTACATAAAGACCGGTACCTATGTACCGGTACCAATATAGTGCCTTGCAACAAAATGACAACTTTCGTGATCATTTTCCAAGGCTCTCATAGATGAGAAAAATATATCAGCAGTCACGGTGTCTCTATGGGAAAATATTACTTTTTAAAAATCAGTATCTCTGACACACCCACCACGCGAAAGTATATGCTCTCCTCTTTCATATAATTAATGGGTAACCTAAAATGTTCTATCAAGGATTAGAACAATTTTATTTTTTCACTAATTTGGTGCAAACTTCATAGAAATCTCAAATGATAGCCGATTCCCCCCAAATGTATGGAAAAATACCCGCGATAGAACATTTGAAAAATGTATCACGTAGGTACAGAAGATAACCTATATTTCCGTTGTGGGTATTTAGAGATACTGATTTTTGAAATAAAGCCTCTTCGGACAACACCGTGCAGTACCATCTTACGTGCTATTAAAGCATTCATCACCACAATCCACCACGTGTTGGCCGAATTTTCAAAAATATCAAAGTAGCTTTTTTTTCTGGCGGTATGTTTTTCTTATGCGACTATCTGGCGCTCATTTTCTGTTTGCGATTAAAAATCAGAGTCTCTTAATTCTCGTGTATACATGGATGAGACAGTGTGCCATGAGCTACAAAAACTCACCAGTGCATCAATTTATGCGACAAGAGAGCTAGCGCGCGCATAAAATAACCAGTGGCGTGTCTCCAATGTACGTCTCATGAGACTCATCTCATGCGCTAGAATGCGAGCTGGCGTTACTTAGGCGACGACAATATTGAATGAAAATTTGCCGCTAGCATGTTTTGCACCTCCGCTATTGTTTACAAGGTTTGCCGCGGCAAACAGCGCATGAGCTGATCGCATTGAGATGTCTAATGCGACTCCAATTAATGTGAGACACAAGCTTACGTGAGACTCGTGATGTGCGCTAAATTTTATGTGCGCGTAGCAGTCGTTGCTCAATCTCATCCTTTTTTATACGCGTACATGATGTCTGTTAAAAATAAGCGGAGATGTAAATTATGAGCGGTACAGTAAAGTCTCCCCCAAATACACGCGACGCGACTGCTAGCATCAGCGTTCTTAGCAACTTAGCAGCCTATAACCAGAGACCGGCGGGTGAAAACTGTACGAAATGGCACGTAGAAAGGTGTGGTATCGTGGAAATAATACTGGCATCACTTGAACTTTTTGCTTGACTCTTATGGGTGAAAAAAGTAAACAAGTCGATTTGGAACCACTTTTGACGGTTCGATTGGAACAAGATGGCGTCTTCGCGATCTCTTATTCAAATTTTCTAACTGCATGCAATGTTTTATTGGCGCTTCCACACCAACGCAACCAACAATCGCAGTTCCAAGCGAGGGCGACAGTCGCGTCGAGATATATTTGGGGGAACCTTAATGTCATATTAATTGTTTCGGTTTGCATATTTCCAAGTAAGAATATTCGGCTACTATGATGAAAAAATGTGAAAATTTGAAAAGTTTGGCAAATGCAGGACCAGATCGATTAAATATAACAGTTGCTTAAAAAGTACCTATAAGATTGCTTATATCGTCAAACTTACGTAGGTGATAAAACAGCATTCCCTACAACATGACTTCTATTAAATGCCATTGTTGAGGAACGCACCAATAAGTTCCCCACCCTTTTGAGGTCGGTCCTGGCTGCCTGTAACTGGCGAAGGGATGAAACAGCAGCACGAAACCATCTCCCAGAAATCACCATCATTAGTTAGTTAAAAATGGATCGCTGTACCGAATAGCCAAACTCTGATGCTCTGGTCTTTAGAATGTAATAATAGTTAAGACACCTGTCATAAGACGAGTTTATACAATCCCATGATCACCACTTAATTGTATCTTGGAATACGTATTCGACCTCAACAGTAAGGCGGTCTTGTCTCGTCTTGACTCGACTCAATGGATTGTATACTCGTCTTATGACGGTGGCAATCCACTAAAAAGCTCAAATAATTTTCTTATCAAAATGTTAGAGTTAATGATGATGATGATGATCTACCATCTATTGGCAACCTGCCATACACTGCCATATCGACAAACGATTTGATCATGATTATTATACTATTGTTTGTATTTCATCAAACTCCTGTGAAGGGCCAAAAATAGTTGGGGTGGTTCCACCTAGCAGGACACTATATGCGAATCCACGGGATGAATAGAATCTCATTCAAGAAGAAAGTTCGTACATACAGTATTATAATCTAGCCCTCGTTACCCAGATTGACCCAATAGATGGAGAAGAACCGCCCTTTATCCACGAGATGTTAACAATGGAAGTTGGCAGTTCCACTCTTTCCTATCCAAATCCTTCAATCGATTGAAGTTAAATGTCTAAAATGTGTAGTGTAATATGTAAATTAATAAATGTTGTGTATTGTGAGTGAGTAAAATGTAGTTTGCGGTGTAAAAGTGCGTACAGATTATTTGGCAAAGGCGAGAAAACCGAAGAAGGAACCCCAAAGTATCCAAAGTATCCAAGGAACCCAAAACCCCAATATCAACCGGAACCAGTACCAATCGAAGGTAACGGCCCAACATCCCTACAGCCATGGTTCGCTTATTGATCCTAATTTCGAAAAAAAAAATACAATAAATGACTAAAGCGCCACTAGCATCTAGAGCTTATACTTCTACTAATATAACACGTTGGGTGAGTTTGTTCTAAAAGGGTGATTAATCACTCCAGATCTAAGCGTTGAATGAACTATAGTTTCTATTTGATATGACATTTCATATGGAACATTTATGTGGACTAGAAGATTGACGCCGCTAATCGTCCAAGCTTATTTGCGAACCATGGAGTGTGGGTTCGATTTCTGCCCTAGTGAAGATCTACTTTTCGTGAAATTCTCCACTAGTCCACTAGGTGTTGTGTGAATGTCCATGCGGTTATCTAATGCAAGCTGTTTTGTTATTCAATCTGTGCACTCTAGTTACAGACGATAATCCTGATCTTTTTTTAACCCTTTCCTTCACACGACAGTTTTTCAAAGATTTCAATAGGAAGGAATCACTACTGAGAAAAATGATAAAACAAAAGTTATTTGCATAGCTGAAAAACAAAAAAAGCGTTTGATTGTAAATCAACATTTACTAGATTGTTTTCAATAGTTCACTATCGTTTATACAAGCTATCCAATGAAACCATAATTAAGTTGTGTAAAATATTGCTATTAAAAGTTGGAAGGTGCGAAATTTGATGAAGCTCTAAGGCTACCATGGGAAAAAAAGGGTTAAAGACATGTTTTCGATTAATCATAAACAGTTCGGATAGGGAGCCTTTAACGAGAGATATGCGAAAGCGGCCTTTGTGAGCCAATCGAGCATTGAAAACTGTCAATACGTGAGCCAAATGACGGTTGTTATTGTTGCAGATTAAGAGGTATTAAGATTGTTATGAAATAGATTTTAAGAAAAAGTTTCATCAACAAACAAATTTATTCGCTTGAGTAGAAGTAATCTAGTTTATGTATCGAGTTTCGCTCATTTGTATTGCACTTTTAATTTAGCGACAATGTTTATTTAAACACTACTAGTGGACAGACGAACATATTTCAAATTGTTAACAAAGCAAAGTCATATACAAGCTTCAACATTTTGCGCTGCGGCAAGTGCTGAAGCATTTGCTAACAAAAGTAACAGCGTTCTAAATCGTCTGGAAAAGTATTTGCATATCTTTCATCATAGGATCCCTAGTTCGGATTATATTTGGCCGGGCTATGAACGCCAAAAAAAATTACCCAATTGCTCGCTTAATTTTGTATGTCGGAAACATGCAAAAATAAATAAGCTTCAATGTTCGTGTTCTTTCATGAAAAGGGAAATCGTAGAATGGTATGACCAACAACATAATTATTTAATTTATTTTAACAAACCCTGATTGATCCAATCGTATTTTGGCCATCACTTTTGATCCCATAGTCCAATCTGGCCGATTTTCAATAGGAAACAATGGGACAGGATTCTCCGTCTCCACAACTTATTAGACAAATCGGATCAAGATAAGTGCCTAAGAGATGAGTGAGTTCTATTTTGCGCATATACATATACACACACGCACACATACACACAAACAGACATCACCTCAATTCGTCGAACTGAGTCGATTGGTATATAACACTATGGGTCTCCGAACCTTCTATCACAAAATCGGCTTGGGAATGGATATATAGCCTTTTCGTTACCCTGGCTTGAGAAAGGCAAAAAACCTAGATTGATCCACCTAGCGGTGTTTTGCTTTTCTCATGCATTAGACTTATTTAAAAACTTAAGTAAGATTTTCTTAGTGTGTTTAGCCTGATTCATCTTTCAATAGGAAACAATGAATTGATTCCCGCTGAAAGCAATTTGTTGCAACAAATCGGCACAGGATAGTCTCATGAGTAAGTTTTATTTGCGACACACAATAATAGATATGTGAGGATTTTCGACTTGCCACCGGTACCAGTACTGATTTGTCATCTGTGATGGCAAGATTCGGAAAATGAAGGCCAGTTCGAGAACGGTTTCCGGCTGAATATCAGCTCGATATGTATACCGGAGTTTGGCATCAGGGGAACGAGTTCGCCACTTCATCTCATAGCTCCTAATTCCATCCCATCAAAAACAAAGCAATGGAAAGGAATTTGGTTTGTTTATTATTTTGTGATTTTTTTCAGCAGTGAGCACGCATGTTGACAAAAGAAAGGACGAATTTGGTGCCGTATTTCTTTGTTTAGCGATGAGAATGGACATGTACGTGAGATGAAGATCGGAACAGTTCCCCATCAGATAGAAAAGGTGATTCCTGAGGTGGTGTATTTTCGAAAATATGAAAGGACGCATATGGCCATATTGAAGTCAATTCTAGATTCTTGCGATTCGATTGGGCTGATTTTTTGCCAACAAGCCTAAATGACTGAATTTTATTCAATGATAGTTACATTTACATATATTCTGGTTATACGCTTTCTGTTGGAAATAATTATAAAGACAGTTTCGTTGTATGGAGCTCCATATAAAAAGTGGTGTCTTTAAATTATTTCAGATTTTGAGGTCAAAATCAACAGAGATGTATACAATTTACTCAAAGATCGGACGTTCAAGTTAAATCAGGTGCCTAGTAAAATTTCAGCCAAATCAGATCGCTACGAATCGAGATATCGATCCTCAATTATGATGAAAATGTATGAAATCATGCTTGTCTTTATACTTATTTCCGGCATATACAAAGCAGAATTTGCTGCAAAAGAAAGAGAAGAAGAAGGACGCGAATCGAAATCCATTATCCGAACGGTAGATAGAATATCTAGAGAAATCGATGCCAATGATACATCAGCAAGCGGCATGCAAAAATAGTGCCCAGATCCCACCCCAATGTAGGAAGGAAAGGTGCTGAATCCATCGTACGATTGGATCGGGACGAAAATGAACGAGAAATTATCGCATACGATAAAGTTCGAATAGCAACCTATGAATATCGCTGTAGATGAAATTGGTTTTTTATTGATAAGTCATAATGTATTATTGTACAACCTATGCTTATGGCTCCGCAAAGTGTTATACACGACTGAGCCTTTCACAAAAACCATATGAAAAAAAAACGGTCGAATAGATAATGCACCTGCTAGGAAAGAAAATAAATCTACTTTCTCAAAACAAGCTTTAAATAATAATCAAAACCATGTTATGCCTTATACAAACGAGACGAGCCAGCCTTGGGCTGAAAGTCTCTTTAATAAAGATATATAAAAACCATGTTATGCATAGAAGTTCTTAAATGGTATTGAATTTAAGTTTCTTCTTGTTTTAGGATTATATACCTGAATTATGAACTAGCACAGCGGTTCTCACCTGGGGCCTCCTTTGTATCAGGCCTCCTTTTAAGGGCTCAATCTTCCTATCAAGAAACTCAGAAGCCTCCTTCCAAGAGACTTGATAGCCTCCTTTCAAAAGGGTCGAAAGCCTCCTTCAAAAGGCTTGAACTCTTCTTTCAAGAAGCTTGCTCGAAAGTTTGCTTACAAAAGCTCAAGCCTCCTTCCAAGATGCTTGAAAGCCGCTTTGAAAAGGCTCGAAGCCTCCTTTAAGAATCTCGAGGCCTTCTTTCAAGAGTCTCAAGTCTCTTTTCAGAGGCTCAAGCTTTCTGTCAAGAGCTCGGAAGCCCCCTTTCAAAGAGGCTCAAGGCTTCCCTTCAATAGGTTTGAAAGGTTCGAGGCCTGACTTTGCCTGCTTTTATTCAGAATTTTTTAAGCAGCTTGAAGCCCTTTCGAAGCTCAAAGCTCCTTTCAAAATGCCATGCCTCCTTCAAGAACAAAACACATTTCAAGAAGATCGAAACCGAATCTCGGCTCAGGAATTTTTGTTCAATTTGTCATTTATGAGTTTTTTGCGATGCGCACTGTAGATCCATTTTTCTGCGATCGTATTGCCAGCAGCAAATTCTTATAATTTCCTTTCCTTATAACACTTTCATATACCCTATTATTGTATTTTAACTTTCAAACTTTCCCGTTAAATTTGCATTTCTTTCTAGATATAAAAGCAGTGAAAAATCTTGAAACTTGGTCATGATTTAGTAAACAAACATTAAAAGCATATTTCCAGAAAGCCACTGTATCCGAAAAATAAGTCTTCTTCCATCAGATAAGAAATTGGTTTTCGAGAAAAATGATTATAATCTACAGATCTATGGAAACAATGTTTGCTTGCAAATAATGTACTTCAAATGACCAAGCACTTGTAATTGTACTTATTGTAGTAGTGTATGTCTCACGTTCACGAGTTTATAAATCATGAGTTAAGACCTTTGTTACTTCTATCCTTACTCTTCGTTACCAACAAATCCATCTCTGACAATCGTCGAAATGCAGAGGTATATTCGGTCTCTAGTAACAGTATCTGAATTTGAATTTCGGAAAATTCTTCTGGACTCATATGCAAACTCCTCGAGGTCACCTTGATTTTTTGTGTTTTTGCGGAAATTCTTTTCGATTTTTGCGGAGAAATTTTTTCGATATCACCTGGAAATTCTCATATATTACCACCAGGAAATTCTTATGATTTCATTCCGAGAAATTCTTTCAATTTCTCTGAAACTTTCTGAATTACGCATAAAAGTCTTCAAATTTCTTATAAATACTCTGAATTTCCACGAAAATAATTAGAATAAGAAATAAGAAAAATCCTTTCAAGCTCCACAACAAGTTCTTTTGATTATAAGTTATTGGCACTTATAAATGAATGCAAATTACTAAATGATCGATAACATCCTTGTCTTGCTGAGGTAGTGTAGACGAAAGATTTAAATTCCCACACAAACCAAATATTAAAACATATTATAGAAACCTCGCTGTAGTGTTCATTCAGCACTTCCACAGTTATTATACGAGGTTTCTAAAGCAATGCAATAACTTCTAG
>NC_085141.1:262038156-262105920 GCF_024139115.2 Armigeres subalbatus | reverse complement strand
AAGTTTGATACCAACGGCGACAGAACCGCTGTCGCCAAGCGATAGAATCGCGTCGCGAATGTCGTGTCGCGTGTGTTTGGGGGAACCTTAAATAAAACTAAGTTTGGCCACCGAGTCCATATGATTTCTTTTAAGGCCGATACAAATATTTAAGGACTATTTTGTCTTCCCCTCGTATTTTTTTGGCATTTTTTGCAGGTGAAGTTGCGAAAACCTTCCTGCTTAACTAACATCAAATGCATTTTCCGAGAAAAGTAAAAACTATTGAGAACACCTGCATGTGATGCAAATTTCTGGTGGTTTATTAGAAACTAAAATTGCTTTCCACGCTATATGTTAGCACTTGGATGTTGGCAACTATGGATAAAAATCTTGCGAAAACTAGCTAATACTTGCAATTATTTTCGACTCAAAAGAAATTGAATCAATATATTCTAAGCGCCGCAAGCATTTTCTTAGTACAGTCGCGATTCGCTGGTTGCGCACGACCTCGGCCCAACTAACGAATTCGTTTTTAGTTGGTCAACTGATAGCCATTTGAACACGTGTATTTCGACATGAACATCACAAATGATGTCCAGTGACGCCCAATCCGTTTTCCGTGTTTACATTGAATTTTGATGTATTTTTGCTTAGTTGGGCCATTGCCCAACCAGCGGAGGCCCAACTAAAAAGTGACCCAAGTATTAAGATCCCAACCAGCGAATCCCGACTGTATGCGGAAAAGCTTCTATAGGAGCAGTCGGATCACAATTTATTTTTCTGTATTATCGAAAGTGTAAAGAAAAAAATCGATCTGTTGATGATCGATTTATTCAGAAAAGTATGGACATCCCTGCAGTATCGTATGAAAACTTTTCAACAGTATGACTGTCACTGTAAATTGTCAGGAAGATTAGCTAGAATAAACAAGAAGAAAACACGTTTAGATTCCTTTGCTCGATAGATGATGTTGTTATCACGGCAAAAGGTTCGCCATTTCGTTGTATGGAAAAGCTCGAAGTGAACCTTATTGTTAATATAATATATTTGCTTTAACCCAATTTTACTAATCATAAATAAATATACTCGACAAAACGAGGGAGCTTGAAGCTAAGTGACATTTTAGTCAAAATTTAGTAAGTTTCTATGAGAATGAAAATTCACGGATGTACAATGATTCTTTGACGCAGAATTATTTTTTCTAAATCGTTTATTTGGAAGACTCAGCTCTCTGGAGATGAGAGTATGAAATGCTATTCTCTAGAAGCTATACCTAAGATGGCAGCCCATTTCGGTGAATATGGAACCTTGGGCCAACAACCTACTGTTGCAGGAATATCAATTTGTTCAAGATTCCGACAATGAAAGAATGCGGACTGATTTTACGGCAACGACTCTTAGCGCGAAACAACGGACATGAATATGAACATGGAAAGTTTCAACACTAGCCCACCAGGGTAAATTGGCACAACTTGTCAATGAAGCACACCGCATGAAGCTTCAGATCCTGAGACTGAGTGGAGTTCGTTGGCCAAACTTTGGAGAACACCGAAAGCCGTCAGGACAAAATCTTCTATACTCTGGTTGACGAGCTGAATTGGTTTCCTCCACACTCTGCGGTTATGAAGTGGGATCTTTTAAGTGGAAAGATAATCGTTGCCAGATTTAGAACATGGGTTTGCTACCTTACTATAATATTATGCACCAACCGATGCTGTCGATCTGCAAGACAAAGAGAACTTCTACAGCGAGCTCAATGGCGTCGTAGATATAATTCCGAAGGGTGATGTCAAGTGTTGTATGGGAGACTTCAATGCGAATATTGGATCCCATGGTTTCGGATAAATGAGCGAAAACGGAGAGCTGTTCGCAGAATTCTATGGTAAAAACGATATGGCGATCGATCGACCGGTTCATAAAGTCACGTGGGTCTCCTGTAACGGCTTTACAGAAAATCAAATCGACCAAATCTTCGTCATCCTGAAAAGAAAACAGCGCCTTTTTCATGTATGGAATAAACGTAGTGCCGATGTCGCATCTTATAATTATAATTATTATAATCACATCCTCCTCGGCGGAATACGGCTGCACATTGCGCAGACTCGTTGGCAGTAGGAGAGAGTTGAGCGACTGTTCAACACACGCCGACTGGCAGATGCCGCGGTGAAACGGTTCTTCATTTAAGAACTGGAGACACGTTTCCGAAAGGTGGCAGCATGAAGGACCAATGGACCGCCATCAAGAATGTCTTCATTGCCAGCAGCAAGAATAATCTGGGAAAACTGCGCACCCATAGAAAACAATGGTTCACCGATGAGACATAAAGGTGATCGATTGTTTTCGTTGTTGACGTTGCACTCCTCACTCAACGGCGCTCTGATATGCAGAGCAAGCTCAACGACCTTGCTGTGTTCTATAAACAGCTTCCTGAAATCATTAGTGTCAGCTGGCACATCACTCGATACGGAAGCAACGTACAACTGCCATTTTATTTTTCACGATGCTGCGACGCAGCAAAGCTAAATCAACAAAATGACGTTATTCACCGCCTTCATATCGAGTGGTGTACCCCCGAAAACGCGAGCACTTTGAAACTTGGATTCCGTCAGGAGTGACCTTAAGTCAAAAACGTCAAAAAAACAAATCGTTGGATGTAAACACGGTGACTCCTTCCAGTTTCACAGTATGCTCCTTAGCCGTGCGGTAAGACGCGCGGCTACAAAGCAAGACCATGCTGAGGGTGGCTGGGTTCGATTCCGGTGCCGGTCTAGGCAATTTTCGGATTGAAATTGTCTCGATTTCCTTGGGCATACAAGTATTATCGTGTTAGCCTCATGATATACGAATGCAAAAACGGTAACTTGGCTTAGAAACCTCGCAGTTAATAACTGTGGAAGTGCTTAATGAACACTAAGCTGCGAGGCGGCTCTGTCCGAGTGTGGGGATGTTATGCAAATAAGAAGAAGAAGAAGAAGTATCCGGGCAATCAGTGGAGAATGTTGATTGCTTCCAATATCTTGGTAGGCAAATGGCGTCAGACGGCGATACCAAGATGGACATAGGCGCACGGATCAAGAAAGCAAGGCTTGTCTCTGCAAGTTTAAGAATTATCTGGAATAACAGGCATATAAGGGAACGCACCAAAGTACGAAGTTTCAACTCTGACGTGAAATCTGTGGTGTTATACGCTAGTGAAACATGGTATGTATCAGTGGAGAACACTCAACGGCTACAGGTGTTCATCAACAGATGCCTGCGGTATATGATGCTGGCCTGGTGGCTGACAACTATATCTCAAACAACGAGCTCCATCGTCGTTGTCACCAGAGGCTGATGTTAACGGAAATTCGGGATCGGAAGTGGGCTGTGTCGGCCACACTCACGTACGGTGGAAACGAAACCTGTAAACAAGAATTAGACTGGAACCCAGCGGGATATCGCAGCAGAGGTAGACCCAGAGGATCATGGCGGTGATGCCTCAATAAAGATATAAAAGAAGTCGAGCGAAATCTAACCTGGACATCGCTCAGGATGAAGATCTTCCTTCTGAAAACTTAGATGTGAATGTGTACGTTATGTGGGAGATTTTGATTTGAAAAATGTATTGGGGTAACCACTTTCCTTCGATGTGACTCGAACTCACGACCCTCAGTACGCTAGACTGGTGCCTTAACAACTAAGCTACGAAGGACCTCCGTCGGCCTTGATGTCATCTTTTAGCAGTTTTTGTTCCAGTTGAGCGGGGTACCACATTTTAGTAAACACAACCACTCGAGTTTTTTGCGGTGAAAACTCGGATCCCGAAATATCTGGACCAAACAGTTAGATCAGGAATCTGCACATAAACTACTTAGACTACTGCAGAATCTACAAGTTGTCTGATCGTGCATTGTCCTTAAAAACAATTGTCAATATCTTCAACATATAATATTCAGGGGATGGACAAAATAAGTAGGATAGACAAGCTTGGGATTAAATTAGATGTGTTGTAACTATGTTAGTTATCATCCGATTTTGGCAATTCAGGCATGCCTGAACTAGGAAATTGATGCAGTTTCACGGTATGTCTATTAGGGTGCCAATGAAAATCAACTTTTAGAATTTAAAAACGGTTGTGCTCAAAAGTTTCATCTCATCGAAAAAAAAGTCCCTGTGCAAAATTTCAGCTCAATCGGACTTCGTGATCTTGAAACTATTTCGAAGCACGAAAATTTCATAAGGGGAAGGTATAGGAAAAATTCGAAATCGTTTGTTTTATTCCAGATGTCTTAGAAATGCATGAAACGTCGAGATTCGATACCTCGAAAAAAGGACTGAAAATTGTTGGAACTTCCTCAAGATCTGGTGTTACTCGAAAAAATTTTTTTTGAAGTACGTTCTCTTTTTGGGACTTGAAAAAAATTTGGAGCTTAGAAAATTTTCCGAATTTAAAATAAAAATTTTTGATGCCATATGTCTCAAAAATGCATGAAACGTCGATATCTGGTATTACCTCGAATAAACATTTTTGGAGAAAATTGACTTTTTGGGACTTTGATAATTTTTGGGACTTTTGGGATAGATCCCGACGATTCATGCATTACTAAGACATTCGGCATAAAAAAAAAATCGGTTTCGGATTTTTCCTGTACCCTAGCCCCTCCCCACCCTCCTTGGGAAATTTTCGTGTTTCAAAATAGTCAAACTTTGACGGCTTTGGTCAAACACTTAAAGAAGTCCGATTGAGATGCAATTTTGCATAGAGACTTTTTCCGAGAAGATGAAACTTTTGAGCACTACCCGTTTTTGAAATTCAATGGTCATACATTCCATTGGCACCCTAATGTCTATGGAACCGACTATGGCCACCGGATTCTGGAAATTTGAGGTAAATATTAGGATAAGTTGTGGTTAATAATGGAATAACATTAGTAACCACAAATACTTAAAGTAGGTCTTTGATTGGAACATATAGGTGGGATATGAGATAGTGGCCATTTCTTTATAATCGGGTCAAACCACAAATTCATTTGAATCGCTTTTGATAGATCATCCACTATATTTAGTAAACCTAATGAAGAATGAAAAACCAATTGAATGAACGGATATGGGTCAGTGAGATGCCGGGGAACCTGTGAATGTAGAGCACCAAAACCAGTCATTTGATAGTTCTTCTTTCATGGTTTCCGATCAGGAAGCAAAGTACGATTATAAAACCATTGATTTTGACGCTTCCAGCATGGATTGCCGAGGAACCTGTGGAAGGGGACATTCTAGTTTTTGCACCAAAATCATTCATTCGACAGCTCTTTTTCCATGAGTTTCAATCAGGATGTGCAGTATGAATAAGAAATGGACCATTGGGGACTCTGACCGCTTCCTGGACCTACGGATTGCCTTTGGGGAACCTTTGGGAAGAGATTATATTAAAAAGTCATTCGACGGCTCTTTAATTTTGGTTTTCGATCATGAAGCAAAGTATGAATATAAAATGGACCATTGTCAGTTCTGACTGCTCTCAGGAACTACTGATTGCCGCAGGGTATAAATATAAAATGCCATGATCATTTTAAAAATATTACCAGAATCAATTTATTTTTTCAGTTTTATTTTTACCAATCGATACTAAAACCTTCAACCAAGCAATCAGAGTCAGTAAGAGTCTATTTTATGTTCATGATGAAACCATGAATAAACAGCCGTCGAGTGACTGGTTTTGATGCTAAACTGAATGATCCTTTCAACAAGTTAGACTGAGGCAATGTAAAAGTCATGCAAGGGTCAAAGACGTCAGGCTTTTATATTCAATTTCTTCCTGATCCAAAGCCATGAAAAAGAGCAGGGAATGACTGTGATGTAAGACTAAATCCCTTCCACAGGTTCTTCAGAGAGCAAACCGTAGGTCATGGAAGCAGTCAGAGCCGTCAATGGTCCATTTATATTCATACTTCGTTTCTGATCGAAAACCATGAAAAGCGCGTTAGATGACTGATTTTGGTGCTAAAACTTAAATGACCCATTCACAGGTTCCCCAGCATCTAGGTGACTTCAGGATTCGTTTTTTCAAGAGTTTTCATTCTGACACATTAGAAGCCTTCTGGAAAAAATCACAGTGGACGATCAAAAGCGAGATTAAGAATTTGTTGATCCTTTGATAAGTATGGTTGATAACCGATTATAAAGAAATGGCCATATCTCACTTGATTTTGGCCTGATTTCAAATCCCAATATATGGTTCCAATCAGCAAGAGCCCTACTTTATTTGTGGTTACTATTATTTGTCGTGTCCTTAGGAGACGGCTGCATCCGAATCAGCCGTCTCCAGCTGCTGCTCGATCCGAAGCAGCTCCGAAGCACTACTGCTTCCCGCGAAATACATCACAAACTGAATGCTCACTTCTTCAACTGTCACCTCTCGCATCTAGTACTCATGATCATAGCCCTCTTATTCAGTCAACATATTTACTCATCTCATACCCTCTCAATCCTACATCTTCCTCCTGCTCTACTTTTCAATTTTATTATTATTATTTTGCTGTGCTTTTTAATGCCCAAGAACATGAATCTTACTCCAAATACAGAAGAAAAAAATCATCAACAATATTCTAGGCAAATCCTTGCTTACAAGTTCTTACCATCTGTTTACATTTTCTAACACTGAACTCAAGTCAACCACTGATTTCGGCGATTTCGAAATACAGTCATGGATAGAGTTTAAAAGGCTCTAGAACATCAATCTTGCATCAAAATCAGAAATAAATCATCAACAATATTCTACGTAACTCATTGCTTACATGTTTCTCTCTTTGTTTACATTTTCTAACACTGAACTCAAATCAACTACTGATCTCGGAATGCAGTCATAGATAGAGCTTACCAGGCTCTAGAACAGCAATCTCTCATCAAAATCAGAAACAAATCGTCAACAAAATTCTACGCCAGTATTTGCTTACATGTTCTAACTCTTTGTTTACATTTTCTATCACTGATCTCAAATAAACCAATGATCTCGGAATGCAGTCATGGATAGAACTTACCAGACTCTAGAACATCAACCTTGCTACAAAATCAGAACAAGTCATCAAAAACATTCTACGGAACTATTTACTTTCATGATTTTACTCTTTGTTTACATTTTCTAACACTAAACTTAAATCAATCATTGATCTCGAAATGCAGTCATGGATAGAGTTTACCAGGCTCTAGAACATCAATCTTGCTTTTAAATCAAAAACAAACCATCAACAATATTCTACGCAACTATTTGCTTACATATTCATACATTGGTACCCTCTCGGGAGAATGATTGTTTACCATATCAGGGATACCCTCTCGGGGGAATGATTATTTACCCTATCAGGGATTACCTTTCGGAAAATTATTGTCTAGTTCACACTACCAATAATCCACACTTTGAAATCTATAGATTTAATCCACTTATGGCGGTAAGCACCAACGAGGATAATACTAGATTTAATACGGATTTCAGAAAATCCGAGTTTAAATTTAATACCTCGTTCGGTAAGCATCAAACTCGTATTAAGCACGCAGCCACTTTCCGTCCTGTAGTGTGGTAAGATAGTGTGCGTATGAGAATGATAGAACATGAATAATCAATGATAACTTTTATTTTGTTTATGTTCCGTGTTTCGCTCAAATTAAAATGATTTAATTAGGAGATATTTAGGGGGCATCCACAAATTACGTAACGCTAAGAGGGGAGTTGCCGAAGTGCGACAATCCATACAAAGAAATTGAATGATTCATACAAAAAGTGTGACATAGGGGGGAGGGGGGGTTAAGAATGGCTAATTTTTGCGTTACGTAATTAATGGATCTTCCCTTATCGCGGATCCGTAATGATACATCGTTAAAATTCTTTGATTCAAATTGAATTAGATACCTACTAAATAATTAGTTGCTAGTGAGGCAAAAGCGAGCGAAAAAAATATCGCTTGCAAGGATACATCGACCCACCTTTGCCGTTGCACTGAGGATCTTGGTTGAAATTCTTGAAGCCACCCAGAAGGAACGTTAAATTGCGTGAATTATTTTGGGAACTCCACCGATACTTGCATCAGGATTGTTTTCTACAGAATTTCTGGGAATATTTCGTGAAATCCTTCAGTGATTCATCGGGAAGTGTTCAAGTAATTATTAAGTAAATTCCTATTTGATTCTTCTGGAATCAAAGTTAAAATATTCTCCCACAAATCTTTAAGAATTCCTTTGTGCGGTTTCGTATGAATTCATACAAGGATTAGTTCGTGTATTGCTTTAAAGTTCGTGTATTGCTTTAAAGATTCCTGCGAATACTGCTCCGACTATTCTAGAACTTGCTTGAGGAAATCCTCCAGGTATTGCTTCAAAAGATGTTAAAAAATAAAAATTTGAATATTCTAAAAGTAAATCCTTCAGGAGCTACGGAGATTTTTGAAGAACTTCCTGAACAAACTACTCTGGTATTTGCATCGGGAGTTCTAGCGGTTTCTTCGGAAATTTCTTTAGAATTTCCTCACAATTTCCTGTAACTAATTCATGAACACAAGGAATTTCTCAAAAATGTCCATCCAGGGCTCTACATGGACAGTTTTTTAGAGTTTTGCTTGAATGCTGCTCCAGCTAACTCCTTTATGCATTTATTGACAAATTCCCTCGATTATGCATCTGTTTTTCTTTGTGTTCAAAGGAATTGTTCCAATCTTTTTTTTCTGAAATTCTTCCAAGAATCCCCGGTAAGTTCAAGCTTTTTTTTTTAAATGGGAGTAATTGCTCCAGAAATTACTCCTGGAAGTACTCCAGGAATCCCTTCTTCCCAGAATCGTACGGCAAATTCCCCCAACTCAAAAGTGTATTCGAGATTTCCTTTCAGTAAAATTCTTTGGGATTTGTTCCGAAAAGACATCTAGGAATTGCTTTCAGAATTATTTAGAGAATTCAACTTTCTGTGGGAGTTCCTTAAAGTATCTCTCCGTAAGTTCCCGACAGTTCACTAATTATTCCTCTTTCATCACTATTCCTTCAGGAAATGCATCGTTAATTTCTCCATTGAATTTCTGAAGAATTTTTTTTCGGTCATTTTGGAGAAACTTCTAAAAGGATTTCCGGAGGTACTTTTGCAAGGATTTCTAGAGAAATTTTCAAAAGAGTTCAAGGAAAAATTCACAAAGGAATTCCCGAATAAATTATTTGGGAAATTTCCAAAGGAGTTCAAAGATTATTTTTAAAAACAAGATCCTCGGGAACTCCTGATGGAGTTTCTGGAAGAATTCCGAAGTACATGCCTGGAAGTATTCTTGGATGAATTCTAGAATGCATTCCATGAGAAATTTCAAGAGAAATGCCAGCAGGAATCCCAAAGGGATTTCCGACGCGTTTCCTAGGGGAATTTCCGTAAGAAATCATCCTTCAGACATTCCTACGAAAAATCCTTCGAGAGTTCCTCCACGAACTCCTTCGAGAATTCTTCTAGGTACTCCTCCATGAATTCACCAGGAATTCCACCGAGAATTCCACTAGCAATTCCGCAAAGAATTCCTTCAAGATTTCCTCCTGAAATATCTTCGAGAAATCTTTTAGGGATTCCTTCATGAATTTCTCCAGGGTTTCCTACAGGAGTTTCTCCAGGGATTCTTCCAGAAACCGCTCCACGAGTTTCTTCGAAATTTTCTTGAGAAGTTCCTCCGAAAACTCTAGCAAATCTTTCACGAATCTCTTCGATATTTAATTCAGAAATTCCTCCAAAAAAACTTGCAGGAATTCCTCCGAGAATTCCTACATGAATTCCTTTGAGATATCCTTAAGACATTCCTTCAAAATTTCTTTCGAGAACTCCACCGTGAATTTCTTTGAGATTTCCTCCAGGTTTTCCTACCAGATATAACTTAAGGAATTTTTCCAGAAGCTCTTCAGGGAACTTTCTAGGAATTCCTTCGGGCAATTCCTTGGGACTTCCAACAGTAATTCCTCCGAGATTTCTTCAGGGAAAATTTTTCGGGGATTCGTCCTGGTATTTCTTTGTGAATTCTTACAGTAATTAGAGTTCGGAGATTCATCAAGGAATTCCTCCAAGAATTCCTTCGAGATTTTCATCCAGAAATTCTTTACAAAAATCCTCTAGGAATTTCTCCATAACTTTCTCCAGAGATTCTTCTGAAAACTTCTTCAGGAGTTTTTTTTCGGAATTTCTCCAAAAAATCCAGGAATTATTCCACGAATTTCTTCGAGATTTCATTCAGGAACTCTATCTGAAATTCCTCCATGAATTTCTAGAGCAATTGCTCCAGGAAATCCTCCATGAAATATTCTTCAGCCATTCTTTCAAAAGTATTTTCGAGAACTCCACGAATTCCTTTGGGATTTTCTCCAACTAATCGTCCAGAATGTTTTGAAGAAATATATTCAGAAATTCCTTCAAGACAAAAATAGGAGATCCAGGATTTTTTTTTCGGAATTCTCTCCAGTTATTTCTACGAGATTTCTTCTTCTAAAAAGTCGTCCAAAATTTCTCCGGGATTTTCTCCACGAATTCACCCAGGATTCCTCAAGGAGCACGTGGAGGGGTTTTTGGAAGAATACATGGATAAACTCCTAGAGAAATGCATGGAGAAATTCTTAGAAGATTCCTCGAAGAAATTTTTGCAGGAAATCACGAAGATACTCAAGAAGGAATTCCCAAGGAAATTTGTAAGGAGGAAGAATTCTCGAAGTAATGCCTGGAAAAACTTCCGGCGAAATTCCCAGGGGAAGAAGAATATTTCCGGAGGAATCCTAGAGGAACTTTATGAAGGAATACTTAGAGGAATACTCGGAGGAACTACGGGAGAATTCCTGGAGGAGCTGCCAGAGGAATTTCTGAAAGAACTTCCAGAAGAATTTCTGGTGGAACTTCCGGAGAAATTTCGTGATGAATTCCTAAAGGAACTTTAGGAGGAATTGTTGAAGGACCTGCCGAAGGAATTGCTGGAGGAATTTCCAGGGAAAGTGGTGAAGGAACTTCCAGAAAAACTCCTAAAGGAACTGCCGGAGCAATTCTTAAATGATTTCCCGGAGGGGGAATTCCTGGGGCACTTCCGTAAGAAGTCCTAAAGGAGCTTCTCCAAAGATTCTTCCAGAAATCCCTTCAGGAGTTCCTTCTGAACCTTCCCAAGAAGTTCCTTCGAAAATTCCAAAAAATCTTTCACGAATCTCTTCGATATTGAATTCAAAAATTCCTCCAGAAAATCTTGAAAAAATAACCTTTCGGAAGAATTCCTAGTGGAACTTACCTAGAAATTCCTGGAGAAACTTCCAGAAGAATTTGTGGAGGAACTTCCTGGAGGAAAACTTGGAAGAACTTCCGGAGAAGTACTCGGAGGAACTTGCGGAAAAACTCCTGGAGGAACTTCAGGAGAAACTCTTGGAGGAATTTCCGGAGCAATTCCTGGAAGAACTTCCGGAGGAATTCCTGGAGGAATTCCCGGATGAATACCTGGAGAAACTTCCGGAGAAAATTACTGGAGGAACTTCCGGAGGAATTCCTGGAGGAACTTCCGGAGGAATTCCTGGAGGAACTTCCGGAGGAATTCCTGAGGGAACTTCCGGAGGAATTCCTGGAGGAACTTCCGGAGGAATTCCTGGAGGAACTTCCGGTGGAATTGCTGGAGGAACTTCCGGAGGAATTCCTGGAGGAACTTCCGGAGGAATTCCTGGAGGAACTTCCGGAGGAATTCCTGGAGGAACTTCCGGAGGAATTCCTGGAGGAACTTCCGGAGGAATTCCTGGAGGAACTTCCGGAGAAATTCCTGGAGGAACTTCCGGAGGAATTCCTGAAGGAACTTCCGGAGGAATTCCTGAAGGAACTTCCGGAGGAATTCCTGAAGGAAATTCCGGAGGAATTCCTGAAGGAACTTCCGGAGGTATTCCTGGAGGAACTTCCGGAGGAATTCCTGGAGGAACTTTCGGAGAAATTCCTGGAGGAACTTCCGGAGGAATTCCTGGAGGAACTTTCGGAAGAATTCCTGGAGGAACTTCCGGAGGAATTCCTGGAGGAACTTCCGGAGGAATTCCTGGAGGAACTTCCGGAGGAATTCCTGGAGGAACTTCCGGAGGAATTCCTGGAGGAACTTCCGGAGGAATTCCTGGAGGAACTTCCGGAGGAATTCCTGGAGGAACTTCCGGAGGAATTCCTGGAGGAACTTCCGGAGGAATTCCTGGAGGAACTTCCGGAGGAATTCCTGGAGGAACTTCCGGAGGAATTCCTGGAGGAACTTCCGGAGAAATTCCTGGAGTAACTTCCGGAGAAAATCCTGGAGAAACTTCCTGAGAAATTCCTGGAGGAACTTCCGGAGGAATTCCTGGAGGAACTTCCGGAGGAATTCCTGGAGGAACTTCCGGAGGAATTCCTGGAGGAACTTCCGGAGGAATTCCTGGAGGAACTTCCGGAGGAATTCCTGGAGGAACTTCTGCAGGAATTCCTGGAGGAACTTCTGCAGGAATTCCTGGAGGAACTTCCGGAGGAATTCCTGGAGGAACTTCCGGAGGAATTCCTGGAGGAACTTCCGGAGGAATTCCTGGATGAACTTCCAGAGGAATTCCTGGAGGAACTTCTGGAGGAATTCCTGAAGGAACTTCCGAAGGAATTCCCGGAGGAACTTTCGAAGGAATTCTCGGAGGAATTTCCGAAGGAATTCTCGGGGGAACTTCCGAAGGAATTCTCGGAGGAACTTCCGAAGGAATTCTTGGAGGAACTTCCGAAGGAATTCCCGAAGGAACTTCCGAAGGAATTCTCGAAGGATTTTCCGGAGGAGTTCTCGAAGGAACTTCCAAAGGAACTTCCGGAGGGATTCTCGAAGGAACTTCCGAAGGAATTCCCGAAGGAACTTCCGAATGGATTCCTGGAGGAACTTCCGATAGAATTACAAGAGGAAATTCCGAAGGAATTCACGGAGGAAGTTCCGATGGAATTCCCGGAGGAACTTTCGGAAGAATTCCCGGAGGAATTTCTGAATGAATTCCCGGAGGAATTTCTGAATGAATTCTCGGAGGAACTTCCGAAGGACTTCCTGGAGGAACTTCCGAAAGATATCCCGGAGGAACTTCCGAAAGAACACCCGGAGGAACTTCCGAAAGAACACCCGGAGGAACTTCCGAAGGAATTCCTGGAGGAACTTCCGAAGGAATTCCCGGAGGAACTTCCGAAGGAATTCCCGCAGGAACTTCTGAAGGAATTCCCGCATGAACTTCTGAAGGAATTCCCGCAGGAACTTCCGAAGGAATTCCCGGAGGAACTTCCGAAGGAATTCCCGCAGGAACTTCCGAAGGAATTCCCGCAGGAACTTCCGAAGGAATTCTCGGTGAAACTTCCGAAGTACTTTCTTGTGGAACTTTAGAAAGATTTCCCGGAGGAACTTCCGAAGGAATTCCCGGAGGAACTTCTGAAGGAATTCCCGCAGGAACTTCTGAAGGAATTCCCGCAGGAACTTCCGAAGGAATTCCCGGAGGAACTTCCGAAGGAATTCCCGGAAGAATTTCTGAAGGAATTCTCGGAGCAACTTCCGAAGGAATTCCCGGAGGAACTTCCTAAAGAATTCCTGGAGAAAATTCCAAAGGAATTTCCGGAGGAACTCGCAAAGGAATTTCCGGAGGAACTTCCAAAGGAATTCCAGGAGGAACTTCCAAAGGAATTCCCGGAGGAACTTCCTAAGAAATTGCCGAAGGAACTTCGGAAGGACTTCCTGGAGAAACTTCCGAAGGACTTCCTAGAGGAACTTCCGAACTTCCTGGAGGAAATTCCGAAGGAACTTTCAAAAGAATTTCCGAAAAAACTTCCGTTGGAATTCCTGGTAGAATTTCCGAAGGAATTCCTGGTGGAACTTCCGAAGGAATTTCGGGAGGAACTTACGGAGGAGGAACTTCCTGGAGGAACTTCCGAAAGAATTGGAGGAACTTCCGGAGGAATTCCTGGAGTTCCGAAAGAATTGGATGAACTTTCAGAAGAATTCCTGGAGGAACTTACGAAAAGATTCCTGGAGGAACTTCCGACGAAAATATTGGATACCGTCGGAAGTTCTTCCGTGAAATCATTCGGAAGTTCCTCCGGGAAACCCTTCGGAAGTTCCTTCGATAATTTCTTTAGAAGTTCCTCCGGGAATTCCTTCGGAAGTTCTTACGAGAATTCCTTCGGAAGTTCCTCCAGGAATTTCTTTGGAAGTTCCTCCGAGAATTTCTTCGGAATTTCCTCCAGGAATTCCTCCGGAAGTTCCTCCAGAAATTCCTCCGGAAGTTCCTCCAGGAATTCCTCCGGAAGTTCCTCCAGGAATTCCTGCGGAAGTTCCTTCAGGAATTCTTCCGGGAGTTCATCCAGGAATTCCTCCGGAAGTTCTTCCAGAAATTCCTCCGAAAGTTCCTCCAGGAATTCCTCAGGAAGTTCCTCCAGGAATTCCTCAGGAAGTTCCTCCAGGAAATCCTCAGGAAGTTCCTCCAGGAACTCCTCAGGAAGTTCCTCCAGGAATTCCTCAGGAAGTTCCTCCAGGAATTCCTCAGGAAGTTCCTCCAGGAATTCCTCAGGAAGTTCCTCCAGGAATTCCTCCGGAAGTTCATCCAGAAATTCCTCCTGGAGTAACTTCCGATGGAATTCCCGGAGAAACTTCCGAAAGAATTCCAAGAGGAATATCCGAAGGAATTCACGGAGGAAGTTTCGAAGGAATTCCCGGAGGAACTTCCAAAGGAATTCCCGGAGGAACTTCCGAAGGAATTCCCGGAGGAACTTCCGAAGGAATTCCCGGAGGAACTTCCGAAGGAATTTCTGAAGGAATTCTTGGAGGAACTTCCGAAGGACTTCCTGTAGGAACTTCCGAAGGACTTCCTGGAAGAACTTCCAAAGGATTTTTCGGAGGAAGTTCCGAAAAAACACCCGGAGGAATTTCCGAAGGAATTCTCGGAGAAACTTCCGAAGGAATTCCCGGAGCAACTTCCGAAGGAATTCCCGGAGGAACTTCCGAAACAATTCCCGGAGGAACTTCCGAAGCAATTCCCGGAGGAACTTCCGAAGGAATTCCCGGTGGAACTTCCGAAGAAATTCCCGGAGGAACTTCCGAAGGAATTCCCGGAGGAACTTCCGACGAAATTCCCGGAGGAACTTCCGAAGGAATTCCCGGAGGAACTTCCGAAGGAACTCCTGAAGGAATTCCCGGAGGAACTCCCGAAGGAATTCCCGGAGGAACTCCCGAAGGAATTCCCGGAGGAACTTCCGAAGGAATTCCTGGAGGAACGTTCGCAGGAATTCACGGCGGAACTTCCGAAGGAATTTCCGGAGGAACTTCCGAAGGAATTCCCGGAGGAACTTCCGAAGAAATTCCCGCAAGAACTTCAGAAGGAATTCCCGCAGGAACTTCCGAAGGAATTCCCGCAGGAACTTCCGAAGGAATTCCCGCAGGAACTTCCGAAGGAATTCCCGCAGGAACTTCCGAAGGAATTCCCGCAGGAACTTCCGAAGGAATTCCCGCAGGAGCTTCCGAAGGAATTCCCGCAGGAATTTCCGAAGGAATTCTCACAGGAACTTCCGAAGGAATTCCCACAGGAGCTTCCGAAGGAATTCCCACAGGAACTTCCGAAGGAATTCCCGCAGGAACTTCCGAAGGAATTCCCGCAGGAACTTCCGAAGGAATTTCCGCAGGAACTTCCGTAGGAATTCCCGCAGAAACTTCCGAAGGAATTCCCCGAAGAATTTCTGAAGGAATTCCCGGAGGAGCTTCCGAAGGACTTCCTGTAGGAACTTCAGAAAGATTTCCCGGAGGAAATGGCGAAAGAACACCCGGACGAACTTCAGAAGGAATTCCCGCAGGAACTTCTGAAGGAATTCCCGGAGCAACTTCCGAAGGAATTCTCGGAGGAACTTCCGAAAGAATTCCCGGAGGAACTTCCTAAAGAATTCCCGGAGGAAATTCCAAAGGAATTTCCGGAGGAACTTCCAAAGGAATTCCCGGAGGAACTTCCAAAGAAATTCCAGGAGGAGGAATAAACTGCCCAGCAATATCCCAAATAATATACTGATATCTACACAAAACCGCCTAAGGAACCCCAAGTAATTTCCCTTTAATAAAATTTATAATGAATTTCCAGAAATTATCGAGAATTTTAAGTAACAAACAAAATCAAATATTCCTGTGAATCTCTGAATAATTCATAATTAATTATCAATTAATTATTAATTATGATTTAATTACTAACTTTTCAAACTCCTTCAGGTATCCTAAATATTTCCGGATCAAATTTAGCACAAACCGCAAACTCATCCACAATTCGGACCGGATACATTGTTCGCCGGCCTTAACTCCAGGAGGAATTCCTAGCGGAACGCTAAGAGAAATTCCTGGAGGAATGGTAGGAGGAACTTATGGACAAAATCTTGTTTGAACTTCTGGATGAACTTCTTGGAGAATTTCTGGAAGAACTGAGGGAGCTCCAATAGACATTCCTGGTCACGGTGCCCCGGTAGACCGTTATTATAAAATAAAAATGTCCATTAAAACCAAGTACAGGGCTCGATTCCTGTGGTAATTCTGCACCTCTGGACCAATTTTTAAAAAAATCCCTAGGAAGAATCTGGAGATATCTTGATTTGAAGTTTTTAGTTAAGAAATTTCAAAAGAATCCATATAAGAATCCAAAAATATCACCAAAAACCATGATTAATCCACCTAGATAGATGTCTTTCAATTCTTCTTGAACCTGCCAGTCGGAAGTAACCACCAGCTTTGCAGGGTTGCTGTGCGGCATTCTTGAAATATGCCCTGCCCATCGTACCCTTCCAGCTTTAGCTACCTTCTGGGTTCGCCGTAGAGCTGGGCGAGCTCTTGTTTCAACCTTCGCCGCCACACACCATTTTCTTGCACAACGCCAAAGATGGCCCTAAGCACGCCTTGCCGTTATTAGAACTATAAATATTTACAACTGACTTATCTTACCAAACTGACTTAAGTATGTTTTTGTATGGCTAACTTGCTCGGGTTTAGTATATGTGTTGCTTTCAATGTTTAATAGAATGAAAGGTAAAAATAATTTCAATTTAGTGTTTATGATCATAATGGAGAGAAGTAAGACAACAGCTCGTGTAGAATAATAGTAGTTAGAAGCTGTTATACTCGATCACAGCACTTATTAATCGATCTTTGCTGCCAAATCTCGTCAAAGTTCTAATCAACGGACTAGAAAAGCATGTTTGTTATGTAAGCCAAAACCTATTCCGGTACCTCTACAGAACTCAGAAACATGATAATTCAAGATATGGTACTTTGTCGTGAATGGAAGCTGCGGCTTTTTCCAGCTGCTAGCAAAGCCATCAATTGCTTCCTCAAAACCATGCTCGTGTTTCGACTGCAGAATTAAATATTAATTAGAAAATTGTTAATGTTTAAGCAGAGTATTGCCGTTATCCGAAAGATCGGGATTCTAGTGAACTCTATGCAATTTGTTGATACCTCATCTGTACTTGGTTCATCCATAAATTTACTCAACATGGCGCTTCTCGAGCAACTTTAAAATCGTATTAACAATTCCGAACTAGATGTGTAGTGACGGAGATAAGCAAAGGTTCATTTTGTTTCTTTTTTAAAGTGTTTTTAAAAGTTCAAAAATTGAATATTTCTTCGTCGTAACCGAAAACCCAAAAGAATATGCACAAAGCTTGTATTTTTTTCTCTTGTGCATTTTTCCTGATGTTTTCCTTGGTTCTCGAGATCTCATTCTATATGCCGAGCTCACTCGTAGCTTTTCCTTACCGCCATCTTTGGAGTCATTACCAGTCCGATGATCATTTTGCGGGGAAATCTCAGAATATGATAAATCTCCGTCAATTCAATTGTTACAGCATCTGCCGAAGATCTAACCTGTTATATAATGCTAAACAACTACACTACTTTAAACAAATATTTAAGCTGTTGGTTTTTTAAACATTTTTTTCCATACTCCAATCTTTACTTCTGATGCTCTAATACATTTGTGAATACAATAAAAAAAATACAAACTTTAATCTGAATGGCATTCAACAAAGAATCTGCAGCCTGCACGTGAATTCATGAATGGTTTTGAACAGAGCATTCTTGAAGATAGACAGCTTCAAGCCATACAAAAAACATACCTAAGTCAGTTTGGTGAGGGTGTAAAAATTTATAATTGTAATAAAGGCAACAAATGCAAACTGGTTAAAAACAACTTGGACCACTTTTTGGACGGCTTTGAAGGTATTTTGGGGATATTATTGAATTAAAATATAGATTCCTTTGAAATTTCTCAATTAAAACTTTAAATCAAGATTTCTCGAGATTCCTCCTAGGGATTTTCTTAAAAGTTGGTCCAGAGGTGCAGAATTACCACAGGAATCGAGCCCTGTACTTGGTTTTGATGGACATTTTTATTTTATAATAACGGTCTACCGGGGCACCGTGCTGGTGTTAGTCTAGGAGATAATTTTGGATACACTTCAGGTTGAATCCCTGAAGGAATAATAGGAAAAGCTCTTTTCTAAAAGTTCTTCCAGGAACTCATCCCTAAGTATCTCCAGGGATTCCTCCTTGTGTTCTTCAAGGAATTCTTCCGGAGGTTTATCTAGGTCTCTAGGAGATTATCCAAGAATTTCTCTTTCAGCTCCTCCAGGAATTCCTCAAGGAGCTGTAGCTTCACAATCCTGCTTTCGTTTCGCAAGGAAGTCCTCCTTGAGTACCTCCAGGAATTTCTACTGGAGTTCCTCCAGGAATTCCTTTTGGAGGTTTGGAAATCAAGGAGGAGTTCCTGGTGGAATCCGTAGTAAGGCTACTGGTCGAAATCCTGAACGAACTTCTGGTGGATTTTTTAAAGGAGTTCTCGGTAGAATTCTTGGTTGACTTCCTGTTGACGAAAAAAAACTTGTGAAATTTCTGATAGAATTTCCCAATGAATTCTAGAGGGAATTCCCCAGAAATCACTCATCCTGATCAAATTCCTCCGAATTCTTTGGAATACTCAATAATTTCTTATAAGTAGCTCAAGATTTTCCCCCTTAATTGCATATACATTATACGGAATCCTCTCATAGATACCCAAGAATATTAACACAAATTAAAAAAAAAAAATTCCAACGGTTTTACTAGAATTCGGATTTTTATGAATTCCCACGCATTTCCATCTGAATTCCATAGAAATCCCAAAGGAATTCCATAGAATGCCCGAAAGAATTTTCCAAAATTTCCAGCTATTATCCAAAAATAACTCACTTGAGTTATCCGGAATTCCCTCAAGGATTCTTTCTAATTCTACTAAGGATTCCCCATAAATTTCACACGGATTCACTACAATCCGTATTTATAAAAAAATCAATAGAATTTCCCCAGACTTTCATCTGTGATTTCATAGAATTCATAGTATTAAACATACAGTTTTCATTTTTTATTCTATTATTCAAAAACTGTTTCATAAACACATTGAAATGGGTTTTTGTTGTATTTTATTAGATTTTGTGTATAAATTTAGCGCATTAGCGCAATATTATAATATTCGGATTTAAGTTTTCTACATTCATTAATTTGTTAATTAAGACCCCATGAGTGCTAACCACTGAAGCTCGCGATGACGTCAATGACTTTGGGCAGGAAAAACTCATTCCAACCGCTCCGGAGAAAAGCAATTTTTACTGGACCACGAACGCCAATACAAAAAGCAGCATCACACTACATGCGTTGCTTGCGGTCCGACGACGATAACTCCGCCTTCTGACAGGAAGGTGCCGTATGGAGAACAATTTGATGGCCAAGGAGGAGTTCTCCAAGCTGGGATTTGCCGGTCTGGAGGATGATGCCAAGAATAAATGACAAGTGAATGATTTGGTGAAGTGAAACAAGTGAATTTTGAACTATTGAAGCAAAAACAATAACAATAACGTTCTGATCGGGTGCACGGGTAGCGTGGCCCTTGGCGTGGCCACAATCTAGTTACCGTTACTAATCCAAAAATTTCGAGAATCTATCGCGGACGTAAAAACCAAAATGATTGTTACCCACCATGCGGAGCATTTCTTCTTTGCCTCGGACATCCCAGAAGATGTCCACATGCAGCGGGGCGCCGACGAGTGGAGTAGTTGGGGCGGGTGTGGCGATTCCGTCCTACACATCGAACTGGGCAAGTGGGCCGATCTGAAGCTGGTGGCACCACTGAACGCAAACACACTAACTAAAATGGCATACGGTTTGTCCAACAATCTACTACTCTGTACGGCGAGGGCAGGGGGCTTTGGAAAACCGTTGTTCTTTGCCCCGGCCACGAACCACATACAACAGTTTATTTGCCTGGTCTCGGTCCAAAGCTGCCGGCAAATGCGTTCAAGTGCTTTTGGCCTCAATGTCATTGCGAAAGGCAAACAAACTGTAACGAGAGATATGAAAAAACAAAATTATAAATAATTTCGACGTTTCCTATTTTTAATACCTACTTACGCATTCTTTGCCACTTTTTTATTTCACTTTCTCCTATATGCAAGCGGATTTTTGCGAAATCTTTGAAAACTTGTAGGTTGATTGCGCAAAAAGACGACCCAGATTGAAAACAAACACGAAAAGTGACGTTTGCTCTACATACATATGTGTTAGTGAGAGCAAGTTAAGATTTGGCTGCGTACTAACAGAAAATCTCGGATTAACTTAATACTCCGAAATCGGAGTATTAAAAGAAAATCCGAGATTAAATTTGAGGATAATACGGCTTGAAGCTTACCGAAATCGAGGATAATACGAGATTCGCGTATTATCCTCGTTGGAGCTTACCGCCATTATAGTTTAACAGCGCACACGTAAATATCTTCCATGCAATACACAAATAATATATATTCAAATAAAATTTCTGGTTGTCTCGAATGAGAAATTTACCTTTTTAAGAAAAATAATTTTAATGGTGTCACACATTCTACTTTTGCAAACAATTTTTTTTCCCAGTGTCATAAATATCACAAACGAAACTTTATTATTATTGCGTTTCCGTGTACTTTTTTTTCAAACAAAACAAGCACTCGCGATTCCGATTTGTTTCTCCACTTGCGACCGAGCGTATAATTTCGGGAGTGCCACTGATCATAACGTACCGAATTGGCCATTGTTGTGTCCTTAGGAGACGGCTGCATCCGAATCAGCCGTCTCCAGCTGCTGCTCGATCCACAACAGCTCCGAAACACTACTGCTTCCCGCGAAATACATCACAAAACTGAATGCTCACTTCGTTCAACTGTCACCTCTCGCATCAAGTACTCATGACTATATGCCCTCTTATTCAGTCAATATATTTACTCATACCTAGTGGCGAAGCCAGAAAGTTGGTCTGGGGGGGTTTTCCGAAAAAAAAAATTTTGAAAAAAAAATTTCTTCCAAAAATTTTGTCTCTGGGGGGGTTTTATACCCAAAACCACCCCCGTAGCTACGCCACTGCTCATACCCCTCTCAATCCCTACAGTATTATTCAATTTTTAACCACAACTTATCCTAATATTCACCTTATAGGTTCCATTGACTCACCGTGACACTGTATAAATTTTCTAGTTCAGGCAAGTCTGAATTGTCAAAACCGGATGATGACTGACATAGTTATAACACTACTATGTTTACCTAAAATTTACCTATCCTACTTATTTTGTCCATCCCCTGGTGTACAGTCACTCTCAAAATTGAGCGTACACAAGGATTAGATGAATATATTCGAAAATTCCAAAGGAAATTTAATTGTAGACTCGGTTGTTTTTAATGCATTTCAATATTCACCCCTTCCTTTAATGTATGCGTACATAAAATGGTTGAAATGTTTTCTCTAAAGTTGATTTATTTGAAAATAACGCATCAACCGTTCCCCTACTTTAACTTTACATCACTAGCTTCTTTGAATAAAATAAGAATCGGCACGGGAATCGATCATAAGCCCGTCGAGTGAGAGCCTAACATTTTACTTCTCAGCTATCATCGTTTCTTGAATGAAGGTGAACGAAGTATAAAATGTTACTCGATTTGCATTGAATAAGTATAGTACATCGACTGCGTTAGTTTCGTCGAACCGGGTGCTTAGTTTAGGTTTTATGACATGAATTTTAAATCATCTGGAATTGAAAAAAATATACGAATTTATATATAACATGGGCTTTTGCATAGTTTTTATTTTTCAATTACGTCACCTGTAATATTCATAGCTTTTTGGTGTGTAGACCGAGGATTCAACAAAATTCATCCGCGCAAAAAGCGACCCTATTGTATCATGAATATCAATCTTGCAGCAGAACATATTCTTTACTGTATAACGAGTTTCGAAATTAATAATTAGTGAAGCCCCCAAGCAAATCCCATTCGTTAAAAATATTTGCTTGGTAATTTTAGCCGACATTCGCTTATTATATCTATTTGTTCAAACAAATGAAGCACTTCAGCTGCTCCAAAGCGGCAAAACTGAAATCTGAGAATTTCATCAGCACTCAGCGACACGGGAGTCGATCACGGTAAAAACGCCAATTGACAAAACACATCTGGACCTCACATTGATGACTCGTCTGTTTTGGTTGCATTCCACCCTGAGGCCGACCAGTGATGATGGGTTTGTAGCATGCCTATAAATATCTTTATATTGCTAGTTTGTGAAAAAAAAGCATGGTGAGACCATGTCAAAACTTCGATGAGAAAGAAAATTACTTTTTTGTATAGGATGCGTTGACGCAACCGCTAAAATTAAATCCTAATTACTGTTCAACTTTGACCCCACGCAAGAGCAGTTACTGACTGCTTGATGTTATGATCCAGCTCTCGCTATGTGTTAATTACTTTTACAACTGTCATTTTGAGATGTGCTCTGTCTTCGTTGGCAGTCTGATTTGTGATTTATTCACCTAGTGGTAAACCTATCATTCCCATAATAAGCTTGCAGTCATGTATTATTTATGTTTGAATTTTCAGTTTATGTATTACATAATATCCAACAATTATTGATCTCTCACTTATAAGGTAAATTTGAGTACAGATCCTAAGAAAGGCAATAAGGAATTGTTCAGTTCATGATCAATCTTTTCCTCGTTTCTAAGAAATCACCAACTATTGTCATTATAATAATTAGCCGTGGCGTTATTTGTTCGTTTGAGTTGTATTATGTCTAAATTGCTCCCCTAATCAGATTTCCAATAAATTCCACGATCGTGCTGCTCCATCGAGCACACCGGTACGTAGGGCAGCAAGGATGGCTCACGTTTCGTATCGATTCAACTTGCAGACTGAATCATAAGCTTGAGCTTTCTTCATCATCCACGGCCATTGTACACACTTATCAGCAACAAGAATGAGGAAGATCTCGGAGCAATTTATTCTCGTTCTTGAAATTTATAAGTTCGTGAACTTATGTTTGCTTGCGCTCTCGTGGTCCTTATACCATCCGTGATATCTTCGATTGCAGCGTAGCCAACAGTGGCGGGATTTTGAGCAAAGACCAGATGAAACTAAAAAATAGTGCATACACTTATAATTGTCCTAATAAAAGGATTTAACTTTTAATTGTATCGATTCAATTCCTTAATTCTTCGACAAAACACTGGTCAAGCCATACATGTTTTTCATTACGATAATTTAGTATTGTGTTATTTGAATAAAAAAGGAAAAAAACTATGCACAAATGGAAAAGCATTCTTTTTATAACTTTCACCAATTGCTTTTAGTTTGGTATTTTTTATAGAAAATCCCGAAACTTTTTTATTCGAATATATTTGAATACAAAATGAACTTGACAATGAATAATTTAGTTTTTACAATGCAAATTTTGTTTTTTCTTTTTTATAAATTGTCAATTTCTTCTTAGTTTATGGAAAATTTTCGTAATTTTGGAAAGTCTTGCAGCTCGTTTGATAGATGACCATAGCACATACGATGAGGGTAAGAAATATCAACTTGGCAAACTGGCCTTTTTATAAGGCATCGTTTGATTGGTATTCCAAAAAGATGCAAAAATGCCTATTCGAACATAAAGGTTCAGTCCAATCTCCGACCACTGTTCACCACCCAGAGAATGAAACACATGGCGAATATATCTTAATCTTGTGGTAAAACGTGCCAGCACTAAAAAAAACCACACTGTTAAAACAAACAAAAGCCACACTAAATGTCCCGCATAGTGGCTGGAAGATGCGGAACGGGTAGGTATATTATCATTATCGATCGATTTTCATCGTCAATTTTTATGCAATATGCCTCTTCGCTCACTTTGCCCTGGCCGTCCCTACAGGAACGATAGCCAGCAGCTCCGATATAAATGCTTTCGCGTTACCGTAGGCATGGCCCGACCGATGCGACGGTGGGGCATGTTCGAGCGCAAATATGTGGACATGGGTCGTAATCAGCGACGATTAAGCCGATATAATGAAGCTGATCTTGGTCCGGATCGTGGATTTCGCGCAGATTTAGGAACAACTTCTTCAGTGTGGTACGCGAAGCCTGATCATAATTTGAGACGATGCTTCTCTGGGTAATGTGGGACAAGCGGGGCATTAAGCTGGTAACATTGCATTATGAACACAATTCTATCGATATGGTGGAACGTGTGCAAACATTTTCCCGTGCAACAAACATTTGGGAGCTTGTTCTTTGCTCATCTAGATGGTGGGATCGACCAGGTTTGCTTTCGGGTTATTCAGTGGGAACAAAAACGCTGGACCACCTTGATTTCGTTGGAGATATCGTGCGTTGTTTTGGGCACAGACAGAAAGGTTTTATCACGATGGAGTTTTTACTTACTGTAACACAATATGAAGTTGATAATTTGGCTTTTCCATTGAAAATTCAGATGAAGGTGAACGATTTTCTGTATTTGGTACGATGGTTCAAAGAAAACAATCAAACTCTCAGTACTACATGACATAGAAAAGGCCTGCCCGACAAAAATCGAACACAAATTTAAAAAAAACTTTTTCGCCAGGTACGATGAGGAACGTGATCCATCAAATAAAACATTTTTCTGGCATGAAGTCTTAATTCCAGATTCAAAACAGGGATTTTGTTTCACTACTGTCCAGATTTTTTGAAATAATTCTTGAAGAAATTCCATATGTTCCTGAAGAAAATCATGCAGGAGTTTCTGGTGGGTCACGTGTTTCATCGTGCCACAGACTACGCCAGTGATTATGAAACTTACATTCACCAAAACTGTTCTGAGAAAAAAAACTGTATTCAGCCAATTTTCATAATCACTTGCGTAGTTGACCTGTTGGGGCACGTGACTCCTGCAAGAACTTCTTCAGGATCATCTGGAATTTTTCCAAGAATTATTTCAAAAATCCGGACAGTAGTAAAACAAAATCCCTGTTTTGAATCAGGAATTAAGACTTCATGCCAAAAAAAAACAAAAGTATCGGGATTGCAGTCGATCCATCATTATACTTCTTCGGTTATTTTTATACCTGGGAATTTTTTTCAGGAGTTGCTTCGGAAATTTCTTCAGAAAATTCCTAAAGTACTCATCCAGGTGATATTTAATGAATTTATCCAAAAATTCGTCCAAAAAATCCATTAGATTTTTTTTCGCAGAAAATATCTCCAGGAAGTATTAGAATTCCATCGTAAATTTTTCGAAAATTCCTCCAGTGATTCATTACAAAATGCCTCAAATTTTATTTTTTTCAAGAATTCTCCCTAAATGATTCTGAAAATACCTTTAGAAATTCCAAAAGGAATTCTTTCGGAAATTCCTTCAAAATTTGAAATGAAACTCCGCTTTTCTTGAATTTTTCTTTCCTTGAAAAAATCTTTCGGAATTTCCTCCAGAGATTCGTTTTGACAATTCTCTTAGCTTAGCTTTGACTGACTACACATATCTATGGTTGCTACTCCGTGATTGACCAGAATCAGTGAAATTGCTCAAAGAATCAACTGCATGATAGACTGGGATTGTTCAAGCATTCTGAGTGTGCAAGTTTCAGTGACTCTAAAATTCAAATGATCAATAATGGCGCCGGCCACGTCCTTGTAGTCAGTTAGGAAGAAGAAAGGAATATTAGTAGGTGGTTTTTGCTATTTGAAGACCGTGTTTACCTCTGCGTCTCCACAAAAACCACAGGAAGGATTATCAGTTAATTGGTAGGCATCGTTGGATCTGGATTCACTCTGATAAGCGATACGACCGTGCCATTCTTTATACACAGTGATTTTACCTAGCCATGAATCGGGCGCGAAAAGTAGTACAATCTTACTACCGGCCTACCGGGCGCGCAATGCAGAACACAATATTTCGACCGATCGCGCCATCGTTCTGCTGTCCGAAACAAGAGAAATCTCGCACTGAACTGATTTTTATTACCGGCCGCGCAAAGCAGAACACAATATTTTGGCCGATCGCGCCATCGTTCTGCTGTCCGAAACAAGAGAAATCTCGCACTGAAATGATTTTTATTACCGGCCGCGGAAAGCCGAACACAATATTTCGACCGATCGCGCCATCGCACTATGGGGAAAGTGGTGGCCAAAAATCGAAAAATTGACTTGCTTTGAATGACGTGTCTTGTATACCATTTGAAAGAAGGATAATTCAAACCTAGATTCCCAAAATTTCAGCCCTCTGTGATGAAAACTCATTGTGCCACAGACATCAAACTTAGGAAAATTGTGAAAATTGTAAAAAAAATGCATCTCAAACAAATGCAAATTTCTCAGCGAATAACGGTCCAATTTTGGAAATTAATACACCGTTGGAAAGATAATTGTCTAAGCTTTAAAATGGGTATGCTGTTGAGCTTACACGGTTGATAAAAAATAGTCAAAAATAGGTAATTATTGAAAAAAAAATGTGTTTTTTGCCTAAGTTGGACTATATCTAACAAGCAGGACCGAGAAGTCTAAAGAGACCACCACCACAGTTTAGTTTGTGGTCTATACTATCTGCGGAACGAGAATCCAGCTGCGCATAGCTGCGGATGAGCGTCATTTTGGCACGATGTCGAAAAAAAATGGATTTTTTTTTGTTAATAACAATTATCGAGCACAAAAAAAAATCGTACAAATCAAATACTGCTTTAAATGTGGAACTGTTAAATGTCAAATTTAGTCTTAAAAATGTTACCCACTTTATTATTATTTTTGTGAAAATGGGTAAAAACAAACTGAAAATTATCATTCCATATAGAAACTTGATCTATCCAACTGGACTAAAAAGTTTTCAATGGTTTCACGATAACCTTGTTTATAATTCTCTGTTCATGTGCCATTTTACAATTTGTACCAACTATACTCAGGTATATTTATTTTCCTAATAAATATTATCTACCTACTTGCATTAAAAAGAACGGGAGAAACATTTTCAAATCATGAGTTTGTTTTCGGCTTTAACGCTAACAACGGGTACATTGTGTAGTTATTTAATGGAATAAAATCTGAAAATAATTGTTTGTGATAATATGGAACATAGGAGTATCGTGTTACTTTTTGATCCAAAAAAATCTCAAATAGTCAATGCAACAAAAGCATTTGAATACATCAAAACAAGATATAATATTGATCTTGCCAAAAAAGAAAGACTTCTTAAAAAGTTGCAATACGTAGCACAACATTTTTACAATGCGTGGCAAAAGGCTCACCGCAAACAAGAGCGCTTCGAGAAGTACAATAAGGATCGGCTCGACGGTAATTTGGAGCTTGCAGAGTACATCGCAGAAACACCTTCAACGTCAACTGGCCATTTGATGAACTTAGTGATAGAAGTAAGCGAAGGAAAACCGATGAAATGTTCGGCGCTAATGTTGACACTATAGAGAGGGCTCTTTTAGCCACAAGAAAAATTGCATATAGACATGGCGATTCAAATATGGTAAATTTGATTGGCCATTAGGGTGGCTCAAATTAGTATGGGAAAAACTTTTTCCAATTTTTTTGATGGGCCGCCCTCTTATTCGGTTCTTTTTGATGCTCTGATGCTCTGGACAAAATTTCAGCCAAATCGGTCAACGTTTGGGCGGTGCTAAACTCGTTAGAAGTTTATATGCAAAAATGTATGCAGAAACATCCAAAACAGTGATTTGCAGTTAGACGGCACAACTTACGATGAAGAACTATGATACTCATTCAGATATTGAAGAATTTAATACAGAATGTTATGTAGAAAACCGCGAGAAGATTAATGTTTGGAGAATCACATTCGATGGACCGCGAATCACTATAAACTGCCAATCTACAGATAGGAGAGATGCTAACATGATCAAAGATAATGTTTTGTAGGACATTGATAATAAGACGTGCGACCTATTCCGATAACATGTGTCCCAAGATGTGTCCCAATTTTGCCACCACATGACAGCACAGCGAACATAAAGTACGGTAACGCTTCCTGAATCGCGAAGCTCATTTCCAGTCAAGTATGTACAAGCTAACATGCTTGAAACATGGGTTTTACCGTAAAAGCGTGACTTTTGCGTCAGTAGGTAAGTATGCATACCACAGATTGACCACCACGAGCTGGTGCAGTGCATCCCATTGATTTAATTAGGTACCTGCTCGCTTACAGAAGAACCTATAGGAGATAAAGAGCAGAAGACACATTAGTAACCATCTTACGATTCGCTTATCCATCTCATTACGATGACAAACCCGCAAAATTCGATTTCAATTTTCCCCAACAGTGCCCACCAGAATCTCCGGAACTACGACGACCTAATTCACGAAACAAAGCATCAGAAAGTACAATTGCCCATTCTCCAACGATTCCACAGGTGAAGACTCCACCGATGGTGTTGTGTATTGTATGTAAATTGTAAAATATACATATCTGTATCAATAAACTGAACGCGTCGATCAGTGACTTCGATACTGACTGGCCGTCATGACTCGGTGGTGTCGCTCAGGTGATCCCAAGCGAGGCGAGACAGAATCTAAATTCTCATCCGAAACGGAGCGATGCGATGCGGTAGGTACATAAATAAACATAGATCTTGATTGCAATAACAACTACAACATATCGCTGAACTCGGTGTGCGTTTGGCCATGGTTGATTAACTGCCGCTCCGACAAGGGCTCACACTCGACAAATAAGTCAAACCAAACCCGGAGAAAGAGACCGAAAACCAATTAAATTGTACAAGATTTAATCTCAGTTAATTGAACGGCAACTAGTGGTTACGGGTTCGTTCTGGCGATGCACGGTCGCTGGCTCAGATATCGAGACAATACCATCTATCTTGGGAGTTAAATTCGCTTATCAAGCTTAGGTTTTGGGGCCTGGGTATCACGATTTTATTTCGCACAGTTTCAGAGATAAATTTTATGAAAGCCAAATACGGATAATAAATTCGCAAGGGTACAGAAAAAAGAAGAGGTTTTATTTTCAGTCACTGAATTTGCTATATATGTATCTTCTTCTTCTTCTTCATTATGACATTACCCTCGCTGGGACATTGCCTAGTCGCAGTTTAGTGTTCATTCGGTACTACCACAGTTATTAACTAGTGGCTTGAAACGATTCTGCTAGATTAATACTCTCTCCTATTTTCTATCATTATCAGGGAATAAATTTTTCTGGAATGCACGTGCGAAACAAGCGACAAAAGCGAACCAACGACAAAGCTTTGTTTTTGTCGGAGATAATAATGACAAAGATCCGGAAAATTTTGTCAGGAACAAAAAAGAAGACAATCTTGTCGCTTACTTTTCAACTCGCTATTTGGCATTATTTCAAGAGCAAATTTCGGTTTTATGCTATCATAGTTTCTGCTTTATGGAAATATTCGAGAATCGAACAATAATTACAAATTAGCATCGTTTTCTCGAAATTAAGAGCATGCAAGGCAAATGATTCTTGTCATATTGTGTTCAGGTTCAGATAAAGGTTTATCGCTAGGTGCGTTTGTCAGTAACAAACACTGTTGATGACAAAGAGTATATTGTTAGGCGTTGCCCGAATATTGATTCATTATCATTGAGTTTAAGGCATACTCTACGGTCGACTGAGCTACATACTCTGGCAAAAGTGGTAATATTGAACCACAGAGAAACAGACGTCTCACTCAACATATGTTCCATCGTACACCTTTTTAACGGTTTTTAACTTTTTGATGGGTCATTCGCCACCGATGGCGCTTTCATCGATTTTGCTTGTGTTTGCCGTTTGCACTACCGCCATCTGGTTGCCGCTTGGCACTCACCGGGATTTTAGCATTGGGTCAATGTTTTCGTGACGATGATTTTGATTGCAATTTGTTCTAAGTGAGACGTCTGTTTCTCTGTGATTGAACGATCACTTTGGTACAGGGTATGCCGTTTAACATCAGAACATGACATCAAGTAAGAGCGTGTGACGAATTTCCCTAAAATAAATCATACAATTTCGGCTTCCAGATTTTTTTAAAAGTTCAATTCAGTACTTTTGACTAGAAAAACTGACAGTCAATGAGAACCATTCGACTTAATATTTAAAATTATTCTACCAACAAAAAACAATTATTTGCATATTATTCACAACTCGCCATATGAAAATCATTTTATTTATAAATATATTGTTTTGTACATGAACAGCACATGTTTCGAAATGAACAAATTGATATAAAATTTGCGAAAAGAGTCCAATGTCTTGGATTCGAACCACCTACTACTCTAGATAGGCGTCCGTCCGCGTCAGCTCTTTTGCAAATTGAATATCTTCGGATGCTTGAATTGCCAGTCGTCATATGCTTACTTTGTATATCCAAAGCCATAAAACAGAAAAGGTAATTAAGTAGGGTATCTGTTCCCATATTAATAACAGCCCGTATATTAATCCCAACCGTCGATAAACCAAATAAAAAATCAATTTATTTACAATTTCTCACATCGTATGTACACAAAAATGGATGGAACACATTCTTGAATGTTTGGAATATTATTCCAGATATTGTTTAAGTAATGTTTTAATTCACAAGACTTAAATTATTTCAAACAAAAATATAAAACACATTTATTTTCATCTTCCTACCTCTAAGCTGTTGGTTTGATGCACTCAAATATACTATATTAACAATATGATTCACTCTCGAAATTTTGGCGACACCAATGTGGCCCAACTCGCGTCCAAAAGGATCGATACACAGTAAATCGAACTACCCAAAATATGACGATCGTTTTACACACTTCAAGTATCATCATAAAAAATAGGGATGTTGATGTTTTTTGCAAACAATCGATTATGTTTCGAATGCAAACGGAAAATCAAATGTTGTAGCAGAAGTGTGTAGGCATATTTTTGAAATGTATAATAAATTTGATATAGCTCGTTGAACTGTGTCCGGCGGACCATGCCGGTGCACCATATCGAAATTAGCGCACCTGAAGCGGTTGGAGAGCATCGAGGTTGCTGTGGAAGTTTACATTCTTCTAGCATTGTACCTACTCGCTCTCTGTTTCGCACACCAGTTTGCTGTTTGCTCATTTGGCAAACACTTTTATCAAATATACTATTGTCGCTAATCTTTTCTAGAATGCTACGGGGTCTTACACTCGCAGGCTCGACTGCGAAGGTAAACGTCAAGATAGCCGCCGTGTTAAAGATAGGCAGTACCGCTCAAAACAAACCACGTGCTTTTCGCGAAATGACAGCAGTGTTCGATTGTATGTGAGAGGCAACCAGTCACTGAGTCATGGAGAGTGTTTATCATGGAAAGTGCATAGTGGTGCATACATTGGGTGAGATTTCATTGCACTGTTGTGTTTAGTGACCGTTGCGATTACCTGAGAAGCAACCACAGGAAGCCATTATTCTATTTTCTCGAGATCATAATATATAACAATGATTCACTCTCACGAAATTCTGGCGACCCCACATGTGGCGCCAACTCGCGTCCAAAAGATTCGATACATGTTATAATTAAACTACCCAACATATGTCGATCGTTATACACACACACACGGAGCGAATTTATTGAATTTAACATTTGGCTAAAACATTACCGCTGAGCAATGGTTAAACTCACTGTATTTTTTAGCAAGGAAGTGACCTGATCAATTTACTTAAGTTTTTTACACTTTTGAATTTAAATGTAAATTAACAAATTCGTAGAGATTTATAGATTTATGATTTATAGATATATAGATGCATAGAGTTTACAAAATGATTGTTTGAGTTCGAAAACATGAATTCCGACATTCAAGATTTAAGGATTTTTGAAAACTGACGATTTTATCACATTTTCAAGGATGATATGATCAAAATATTTTTACCTTCTTGTGAGATGAGCATTAGGGTGGTTCAAAAATTGATTTTGCTCCACAGTGCTCATCCGATTCTTACCATGTTCTGGTCTCCTCTGAAAAATTGAGCTTATTTGGATTAAAACTGATGTGCACAAGCGTTTCAGAGTTTGCATGCAAATTAGTATGGAAAATTATTTTCCTTGTACTGTAATGACGCTTCCCCATCAAGCGCAGGTTAAAGAAAACCTACAAGCTAAAAGGAATCTCCAGCTTCCACTCAGTGAAAACCGCATCTCAATTAATCGTTCCAATAATTCATGATTAGACAATGTTTTCACCACTAAAACACTTTTGGTAGTTTTGCATTATAAATATATTGGAGAAATATCAATATATTCAAGGAAGATCAGGATATTGCTGTTACAATTATTTTAAATTGAATGCTCAAAACTACATTGTTTTGAGAGTGCGTCATGTTAATTTTTTTTCAAAGCTTTTTTGACAGCTACGGCAAATTCTTTTTTTCTCAAAATACTCTTATAATAGGTTTATAGTGGTTATCTAGAGGGCCACTTGATATACATTGTCTAAGACGAGTTAATACATCCACTGATTCCATCATTATTGTATCTTGACAGATACGTTGACCTCACAGTTAGGCTCTTCAATTCTCTACTTGACTCGACTAGAGTTTCGAGTCAAGATACGAGACACAGACAGCCTTACTTGTTGAGTCAGACCATGTCAAGGATATTAATCAATGAAAAATTCACTAAAAAGCTCAAAATAATTTTCTTATCATATTTTACACTTATAGTGGTCATCGGGAAGTTGTCGTGTAATATTGGGTTTTATTATTAGATCTTATAAATTGATCTTGAAAACCATCCCTAGAACAGAATAAAACTTGTAATGTTGGCGGATATCACCACATGGCTAAGGAAGGCTTTTATTTACTATGGTAGATTATTGTTTAGCATGATCAATCGTTTTGAATAATTTTATGACACCAGTTAAACTTATTCATTCGCATAACAAGTTTCAATTTTGGCAGGTGTTCAGAAAAGAATTGGGTATATTGTAAAAAGATATCAAACCAGTGCATAATCTCCATCCGGCGTTTCTCAGCTATTTTCAGAGGATTACATACATTTATCGAGTTTGGCTTCGTTATGCTCTTTAACGTGATCTTAATAAACAAGTTATTAGACTATCTTGGTAATAATCCATTCCTCCTTAATTTTTATATGATGATTGGAAGAAAAAATCTGAAAACATTTAGTAGTGACGTGGTAAATAATTGACTGTTTTACAACTAAAAGGCTCCGTTTAAGGGAGAAAAAAAGTTGTTTGGTTTCCTCGGTCCCTTCAATCTACATACATTTTGGCTTTCTACATCTCGATAACTTACCTATCTCGAAATCTTTCTATCCCGATTTGTGATCGTATTTTGTTCTGGATTCACTCTCCTTATGTCTATGTTCAAATTTTGGGCTACTAGACCATATTTGGATGATAACAATACAGATCAACAATGAATTTGTTTTTTGTCTTTTTCATAGCAACAAGCTGTTTTGGATCTAGTACCCATTTAAATTTTCCTTCCATTCCTCGATCTCTCCTATCTCGATGGTCCTTCAATCGAGATGTGGAACCTTTGATATATATCCGAGCAAGGTCGGTACGTTCAACTATTTTTCTTGCGAAAGTATCGAAAAATAATCTATAAATCCCAAAAATATCAGATTGGATACGAAATCGAGAAAGCACAATAAAATAAGCGTAATTAAGTTCAGCGAAATATCTCACCGTAATGCTACGTTTGAAAGGGCAAGTGAATTGAACAACTTAGTTGATTGCAATTTTACTGCCAGAGTTAATATTCAACTTACTGTCCGTTCAAGTGAGTTGAGCGAAGGTGTTGGACGCGTTTAATCCAAGTGACTTGTTCAATTCACTTTCCATGTGTAACAAAATAACCATACAACATAACAAATACCCATTATGATAAGCGCAACATAACAAAACGCAATCGGATGAGTGTCATCTTCATGGCTTTCCACTCAAGATACATATTCATTCAATCAATGGTGGGCAGCAAAAAGTTTTCAATTCATAATAAGTTGAAACGCAGGTTTAAGTTCCAGTGAATTTAGGACGAAGAGGAAGAAGAATGATGCATTGAATAATATCGATAATATTCAGAATGAATAAATCAAATTTCTTGCTGAAAAATAGAAATGTTAACATGGAACAATCTTTAATGTTTGCGGAACGGCTTTCACAGTTTGAACGATTGAAGTAAAGGTTAGTTTGTCTGCTTTACTGCTTCATCAGAAATATTTACAGTAGTGTTTGCATTTAAAAGTCGATATTCCGGTAATCGATTTATTGAAAATGTAGGACATCCCACACTGTAAAATGTCATCGAACAACTGATGACTACTCCGGAAGATGAGGAGGGTTTCCAGCACAAGCTAGAAAAAACATGTTTAGATTCCTTCTGCTCGCTAGATGATGTTATTACACCAAATTTTCCCATTTCATTGTATGGGAAAACTCGAAGTGAACCATATTGTTAATATAATATATTTGATGCACTGCTCGATTGTTACTAGCAGCTTCATCTGTTTTCACGACGTTGTTTTCCACTCAGTTTCAAGCTAAAACAATTGTATCACTTCAAAATTCACTTCTAACACTAAAGCACATCGCATTTTCTACTATAAATATATATTTCAAAAACCGCGATTTCCAATAGTTTGATATAGGTTTCTTTCGAACAACATCTCAATTATCCTTGTCCGTATTCCAAACTGTTTACATGGCTTGCAGTACCTGTGAGTACCTCACTGTGAAATTCAACTTTTATGTTTGTAAAATAAGGTATATCGAAAAGATGACTTGACACATAAAATCAAACTGATAGTTAGAAAACTACAACAAAAACTGCAATTTGTAATTATATTTCAACTCAAATACAAAACATTGAAGAATTGGCATCACTGCAATCATATTTCGTATACACACAAGTAATAGTTGCGTATTTTATGTTGGAAAGTATATGATGTAAGGTACAGGCATAGGATTAACTTTTCTTGAATGTTATTGAAATAGGATGCATGATGATGTTTATCAGCTAAATACTTCTATAATGTGATAAAAATTTAATTTTTGAAGTTACCAAATTGTTTTCAATTAAAAATTGCGTTAGCGTAGCATAATTATTCTCATGTTTCTTGATTTTTGGGTAAGAAATCAATGCATTTCATATGCGCATTGCCTTATTGTTATTGATATAGGAACAGATACCTAGCATTAAACGTAAAGGGTTTATGTATTCTGAAATTAGGCCATTTTTAATGAAATGCTGCTTCACATAAACAAGATTCCAAGACCCAGCGATAGTTGTCAAGAAGATGATTGCTTCATTAGTTTTCCTGGACTCATCATTAATTCATGTCTATCAATTGGATCCACTAAGGATGATTTGCCGAAAGTGACAGCACTAGTATCAACAACTTAGTATCGTGAGTTGGAACATCCCTCTTATGTTGACATCGATGTCAACTTTGAATCGTCATCCGGCTGTGCAGCCCAACAATGATGTTTCCCGCATTCAACGAGAGATGATAATCTGATTACGTTTATCTAATACAGTCTTCTCTTGGTTTTATTTTTCGGCATCTCGCAGCACATATTAGATTCACAGCTTTTCGGCCGAAACCGTCGTGCGTACCATCATTGGATGCGGATTTGAGGAAACGCTGGCTGCTGCCAGCACATTCCCCATCAGGCAGAAATACCGATAACTCCACATACATCATCCGATAATAAATTGAGAAGAGGCGGATCCTGAAACATAGCACAATGAATGAGACTGCATGGGACCAAAACTGAAAACAAAGTCACGAAAAGTTTCTGACCGGATCCCTCTTGGGCCGGATAATTTTCTGATTGTGTTTGTCTAAAGGACAGCTCACCCACTGAATAAAATGCAGGCTAGACTGACTCTGTTGAAACAATGTTTAAAATTAACTGATAATAAATTCTGTTTAATTAAGTGATATATGAAGTTTGAGAAATTGATTCCGAATGTACATGTGCATATTTGTGTGTGAGAACGTGGGCCAAAGCTAAGAAAACATTAGACTTTCATATAGTAGATAATCCTTAACGGGTTTTCTCGCAACAAATTGCTTTTGATGAGGAAAACAAAGCTGAAGTCTATAGAATTTGATTGGCGTTATGGTAAAAATTGTTTATTAAAGCAAAAAGGTCGGTGTTTTTTTCTAATTGTGAGAAAGGTATTCTTACTACTACTAGCTGAATCAGATAGGATGTAAGGATGTCATACTATACAAACCGTAAAACTCTTCATTGTGTTTTAATGTGAACCAGTCTTGTTTAGGATCGTGGGTGTATTGTTCGAGTAGCAAGTCACTGCTTCGGCCAGCTATTCGACCCCTCTTGCTCTGATCTACTACTATTCGCAGATTTTTTCCTCCGCATCAAGACCATCATCGCCGTTTCAAAGAGTCAATGTCATCTTTGCGAAGCTATGTCCGGAGAAATATGTCAGTCAGTCTAGCGTAAGGCAAATAACAGAAAACCAGACCGTCGTCAGACTTATGAGGAGGATATTCAATTTAACTCCCAAACGCTGTCGAGTTTCATGGTTGAATTAATTTCGGAAAGAAGCTCTATGTGAATGCCCATCAAGAGAAATATTAGTTTTCGTACACACATTCAGGGCGCTTCCATCATGCTATTTAATGCATCTTTGTTTGGAATAAATGAAATATTCCACTCAACTTCCAGAAGTAGTAGAGTTGAGTGTAGCTTACATCTTGTTAATGACATAGGATGACATCGGTTCTTTCTCATTGTACGAATATTCGTTTTGTTAAAGTAAGCAAAGAAAAAAACAATAATTAAGTACTTTTCCTTTTTCAACGGCTTTACCAGCTGGAACACTATATCATTTTCCAATGATTGATTTGTTCTATTTGTTCTAATAGCATTTCCACAGTTATTGAATGAAATCTTTTCTATGCCTGCAATTGCATCTTGTGGAAAGCACAATGCTTGCAAGCTCTTGCAAGTACTGGCGAACACAGAATATTGACACATTCAACAGGGCATAACTTTTCTACCATTGGGTAAAAATCAACCAAATTTTGCACACTTACTCATTGATGTGTATTGTTTCTTGCTGTCAAACTCGTGTCAAGTCGTGTTTTTTATTCAACGAAAATGAGTGAACCAACGAGTCGAGAGAACAAATTCTTTCCAAACACCTGGTATTTCCTGACCTGTCGCACCGGCAGTTGGGAAAATGGTGAAATTCACCATTCAACCGTCTCCAAGAGTGTTGAAGCGGTTCCAGGAGCGTTGACGTGGTTCAACGGTAAAGGAGCTGTAAGAAAACCGGGACCGGAGAACAAAAGTCGGAGGAAAGGTGAAGCGGATGATTAAAGCAAATCCAACGTCTCAAGCCGTGATTTGGCTAAAAGATCGGCATGTCGCGAGACTACGTCCAGAATGCAAAGAAGGAGCTGGACTACACATACAGGTACAGAACTTCCCAAACCGCGATGAGCGGCAACAATCGACAGCAAAACTCGGCACGGAAGCTCTACGAGAAGATGCTGACAAAATATGGCTGCTGTGTGATGGACGACGAAACGTATATAAAAGCCGATTTTAAGCAAATTCCGGGGTTGAAGTTTTCACCGGCAAGAACAAGTTCGATGTGGACGACAAATTTAAGAAGAAGAAAATGTCGGAATTCGCCTCCAAATATCTCATTTGGCGCCATTTCTCTTGCGGACTGAGAGTGAGCCTTTCGTGACAAAATGCAGTAAATGGCGAGATCTACAAATCAGTGCCTCGAGAGCGCCTTTTGCCGTTCTTGCAGCAGCACGACGAAGCTCCGCTATTTGCCAGATTTGGCATGCCACTATTCTGAAAGTGTCCTGGAGTGGTATGAGGCCAATTCTGTCCATTTTGTTCCAAAGGACATGAATTCGCCAAACTGTCCGGAGCTGCGCCCGGTGGAGCAGTACTGGGCAATGATGAAGAGAACTTGAAAGAGCAAAGACAGTCAAAGACGAGAAGGACATTTAGAAAAATGGAAAAAAACTGAGAAACTTGTACCGGATGCACTGAAAAACTTTGATGGGAGGTATCAGCGAAATGCTTTAAATTTACACCTCAAGGCTCCATCGATCTTTTATTTTGATTTTTGAAGTAAAAAATTTGGTTTGATTCTAAACATTATAAGAAAATTGGCGACATTTTCGGTGCTAATAATTTCTGTTCGCCCTTTAGCTGATGTCACGCCATCGCCACGGACATTTTTGCAACAGCGCTTCGCTGTTTAAAATTCGCTGGTTTAAAAATTTTCACGCCGGTTCAATCTTTCGGAAATTTATAAGAATTTTACGGGATCCCAAAGAGTTTTCTGAAGAAATTTCGAAGAGCTTTTCTAGGGAATTCCAACAGAAAATTCCTAATAAATTTTTGATGCGAAAACTTCGTTCGAGAGTTTCCGGAGGAATTTTAGAAATCAAGAAATTTCAAAGGATTTTCAGAATGGGATGAGTTTCTCAAAGAAATTCCAAAGAGTTCGATAAATTTGAATGAGGACTAGCCTAATAATCAAAGGAGTGAACAAATCAGTTTTTTGTGCAATGATGTTAGATGTGCCCCAGAATTGATGCTATTTAGTTAGTCATAGTTTTACAAAACCCAAAGGACAATGTATTACCTACTGGCAAGAATTAAGAGTGTTGTAAGGTAGGGGCCCTCCTTAGCCAAGCGGTAAGACGCGCGGCTACAAAGCAAGACCATGCTGAGGGTGGCTGCTCGATTCCGGTGCGGTCTAGGTCAATTTCGGATTGAAATTGTCTCGACTTCCCTGGCATAAAGTATCGTGTTAGCCTCTTGATATACAGATAAAATGGTACTTGGCTAGAAACCTCGCAGCTAATAACTGTGGAAGTGCTTAATGAACACTAAGCTGGAGGTGGCTCTGTCCCAGTGTGGGGATGTAATGCCAATAAGAAGAAGAAGAAGCATACATTTTCTTTTGTTAGAGACGATGGGATTTACATATCGTGAATAAAATATAAATGTAGGTTCCAAAAAGTTCCAAAGGTTTTATTCATAACAGAGTTCGTACTTTTCCTTTCTAAGAGACGAAAACAAGCGATTTTCGGATCGGAGAATCTTTTTCAGGTTTTAGTGAATAACATTTTTCTCCATCCCTCTTTTCTCTAGAGCGAACCTAGAAGATAAACGAAAATCGTCCTCTTGATGAATTTCTTTTTCATTTTATCCACTTTACGCCTCACTCACTTTTCGAAAATTTTCGGTAAGCAATTACAAAATTTATGATCGCAACAGAGTTCAGACCTAGAACATCAACAAAATGCGATAGCATGCGGTCACTATAATATACCACCACATTGACTGCATATGGGGATTAGGTTTTTTGTTCCATGCATACTCGTTTCGCAATTGGTGATGGCACGAAAAGGAAAAAAGGAGTAGAAAACGAGCAAATCAACTTTTCGCGGCACTGGTAGTGAGGAGAAATGGTTCTCTCATCACCTTTTTATTTTCCCGCAAACTGATTTCTCGGCGAAAATCAGCGTGAGGGCAATCTCTTTCGTGAGAATGGAGTAAGATTACGATCCCCGATTCATAATGTATTCTATATTGCTGTGTATGATGAGTTGAAATGTCATCTGCATGTCATTTGACTAATATGTACATAACTTTCTTTAGAAGAAAATTTCTTCCATAATTTTGAATGTACTCATAACGCTTGAGTAGGTTATATTTTTGTCCAAGGGTACATTGCTCTAAGTATAACATCAAATCAGGTAGAAAACTCTCAAAATGTCACGTGTCATTTGACATAATGTCATTTGAATGACATTTTGCCTCCACGCCCTAGATTACATATTTACAGAAAGTCTCGTTGACAAAGTTGTGGCCATTTAACCGCTATAAGTTCGTCATACAACATGAATTGATAGCTACCTTCTGAAAAAGTTCTGGGAAAATTATACAAACGAATGCAAATGACATTTTACTGGTATGAATAATACGCCTTTGACATTATACAATACAAAAAAATCACAAACAATGGAGCTCCTGGTCGGGAATGAGCACAGAAATCCTTAAACATAAAAGACCTAAAAACTACATGCCTTATAAAATCTTCAATTTTTATCTAAAACTAGTTGACTCGGCAGACGTTGTCCTGCATAGTAGGCGAAAATACGCGTTGTGAACTGCCCATGCGAAGTTTCCATACGATTCTTAATTTTTGTTTTTCACAAATTACTCAACCTTAGTCTTAATTTTCGCGAAAACGTCGGAAACGATAACCATCATACCTGCTGAAAGAATGAAGAAAATCTATCGAGCCTTTTTCGAGTTATGCGGATACGAACGAACCATTTCATTTTATTATATAGAAGATATTACGAAAGTTCAAAAGGACGAAACCCTCTCTTCCTGGAATAAAGAAATCTTTATGCAATCCAGAACTTTGCTTCAGATTCTCGGTATGTCTAAATATCAAGTACCAGCGCGAAGTAAGCAGAATAAATTATCCCCTTATAAACATGTCTTATCCCAAACTTTTAGAACTTTCAGAAATATAAACTAAACACTAAACAGTTTCTTGTTGGTTGTAGAATCTCGAAATCCTAAGAAGAATTGCTTTCAGAACCTCGAAACTGGAATAAAAAGCTCCGCTCAGACAAAATTCAAACCTAAGACGTCGTGAACAGTGGTTTGAATCAAGACCTTACCTCTATAAACGCTTCGTTATGCAAGTGCAAAAAATATGCAAAACATTTTTCAATTTTTCAATCATATCTTCATTGATACCTATGCCTGGCGTATTGTAGAGCTCCATAATCGTCGGTCTTGGGCGATGTTGCTCCAGTTTCCCCAAACGTTCAGGGTCTCCAGGTCAGATTCCACCGCGTGCAGCCAGCGTGTTCGTGGCCTTCCACGTAGTGGCCGGTCCCTATCTGGTTCTCTGATAAATATTGTTTTCGCTATTCTTTCTTCCGACTCTTCCATAAGTAGCCAGCCCTTAAATCTGCCGTATTATGCGATTCACATTTTTCTTTTTGTATTAATGCAGCTCATGATTCATGCGTCTGCGCCACACCCATTTTCTAGTTTCCCTCCAGTATTGTACTCTGCACTTTTAGCTCGAAAACCTCAAAAGCTCTCCGGTCCCTCTCTTTAATGTCCATGCTTCATGTTGATAGCCACTGGTAGAATCAGAGTTTTGTATAGAGCACATTTCGTTTCCGTCTGCATGTTGCGGGACCTAATCTGTTTTACGTCAATACGTCTTTTCACTTCACGTAAACGTCATTGTCACATGTCACAAGCATTCCAAGGAAAACAAATTCTTCAACAACTTCAAACACATCCCCATCAAGCACTACCTCAGCACCAACACCACTAGGCCTTTCTCTATCTCTACCTGCCATCATGTACTTTGTTTTGGTAGAGTTATTGGTTAATTCTATCATCGTCGTCTCCCTCTTCAGTGGGATAAACGCCTCCACTACTGCTCTTCGATCGATTCCAATGAAGTCGAAAAGCCCAGGATCATATGCGACCGTATGATCTTAGTGTCGTTCCTCTGCACGTCAGATCTCCTAATAACGCCTTCGAGTGCAATGTTGAACAATTAATTTCAAAGTGCATCACCCTGCTTCAATTCGTCTATGGTCATAAACGAGGTTGACACTTCGTCGGCAATCCGAATATTTGATTTCGAGCCATCCAGCGTTGCACGTATCATTTTCGTATCAGTTTCGTTGGAAAACACATTATCGGCCCTCACGAAAGCCTGCCTGCCGACGAAGGACTCCTCAAGCGGTCTCAGTCTGTTAAACAGGATACGCGACAGGATTTTGTACGAAGAATCCTTGTAATTCCACACTCTGCCTTTTTCTTTTTTTTAAGACTTAACCGTCTTCGACCAGAGGTCGTACAGACTGAACACCTAGCCAACGGACAGGACACTTAACACCCAGTGAACCGGTGGATAGTTTTTCGATCACGAAAATTTTCTCTCTTACGGGGCGAATCAAACCCCGCTCCATAACCCATGCGTCTGAACCAGCGTTCTCAACCTTTTTCTTGAGATACCCTTCGAACTTTTGCATTAATTGATTACCGCCTGTTTTTTACTGTAAATAAATAAGCGTAACGGATATATGGCTCTCCATAAGTTTGGCTGAAATTCTCATTATTCCTGAAACTTTCCAATGGCAAGTTATTTTCAAACTTCCGAATATTTTGAGCGGGCTTCGGCCTCTTGAAGGAGGTTTCAGAACCTCTTGAAAGAGGGTTCGAGCCTCTTTAAAGGCGGCTTTTCAGCTACTTAAAGGAGGCTTTTGCACATCTTGAAATGACGCCTCTGAGCCTCTTTAAGGTCACTCCTCATAGGATCCAAGTTTCAAAGTGTTCTCGTTTTCGGGGCACACCACTCGTACAGGCGGCGCACAACTGTCATTTTTGTTGTTGGCTTTGCTGCGTCGCAGCATGCGTGAATAATACAAATGACAGTTGTGCGATAACAGATGTGCGTATGGCTTGCACCACTGTCAATGACCTTAAAGTAGGCTTTTAAGCCTTTTAAAAAAATGATTCCGAGCCCTTTGAACGGAGGTTTCCGAGCCTCCTGAAGGGCTGAACCTCTTGAAAGAAGTTTCTAATCTCTTGAAGGCCTCTTGGTAAAGGCCTCTTAGCCTTTTGAAGGAGGCTTCAGCCACTTTAAATGCGGTTTTAGCCACATAAAGGAGCTTCCTAGAATGTTGAAAGGGCGCTTCTGAGACACTTGAAATAACGCTTCAAACCTCTTGTAAATATCCGAATTTCTTGAGGAGGGCTTCCTGAAAATAGGCTTCCGGGCCTCTTGAAAGGAGGAACATACAAATAGTTTTGAAAATTCAACGACGTGTAAAATTGCTTCGATATTTAATTGAGTTTGATTAAATTTTTCAAATTTATTTCAATTCAAATTTATTTCGATTCAAAAGATCAGTAAAATAGATTGATTGTTGATGCAGGCTCCAAATAAATTACCTGGCAACAAAATGACAACTTTCGTGATCATTTTCCAAGGCTCTCATAGGTCTTGAAATTTATTCATAATACAAATAGCACGTGCTATCAAAGCATTCATCGTCAAGACCCACCACGAGGCGGCAACATTTTAAAAATATCGAAGTAGCTTTTTCTGGAGGTATTTTTTCTTAGGCGACTATCTAGCGCTTATCGTTACGACCAAAAATAAGCGGTGGAGTTAAGTGGGTAGATTTTTTTATAGGCGGTACAATACGTGTGAAAATACATTAAAAATCACCGTGGACTGGCTCGTCTCGAAAAACAACATATTTTTATCTGTGTATGCTTCGAGCTACTTGGAAGAAGGCTTCCGAGAACGTGAAGGATCTTCCAATCCTCTTCAACGTAGCTGGCGCTATTCGATAAAAAGCCTTCATGCCTTTCAAACGGAGGCTTTCAGACCTTTATAGCCTATTCAGATTACGCCTGTGCATAATAATTGGCGTTTCAGGTAAATACGCTTTATGATGTCATTATTTACGTAATATTCCCATTTTGCGCTGTCAAAGATACCCGCTAAAAAATTTATTACGAACAATTATTACGAGAGAGCTTTCGTTCTAACTGGGATGGGAGAAATTCAACAAAACAAAACTGACAACTCACGCTCTCTTTGCCAGAGAAAATTCTCTCTGTTTTCATTTCGTTCATGGTTGACAGTCATGCTCTTTCTGTCGCAGCAGGGTCGAATGCATTTGATGGAAATCTTCTGAGCGCTGAGAATAACTCAGTTGGATGGTTTGTGGTATATGATGAAAAATAATGATGATAATTATTTATTCTCACTTATTCAACATGAATTGTTTAAAAACAGATGCTCTCTAGAATTAACATGATATTTAACTCACCTAGATTTAATAGAACAAATCGAATAAATTTTCAAAGTTCAAGGGCCAATGCGGAAGACAATTTAAAACGTAGGAATGGTTGTAAAACGAATATATTTGATGAATAAACATGATTTCATAAATTGTTTCAATTCTACTCTTGAATGGCTTAGAAAATATACTTTGGATTTCAATTTTCACATGGGACACTGTACGATTTGAATTAGATTATATATAAAAGTAGAATAACCTTAAATAAAACATGGATTGGTAATGCATTAATTCATCAAATCCAGTTTAAATTATATCACATTCACACGATTCGATTTTGTTAGAAGCTGTACATTGATTGTCGAGTAGAACGCAATGGTTCAGTTTCCATTTTAAAAAAAAAAAATTGCTGAGTTGCCCTTCATACATGGAGATCTGGTGGAAATACATTTGGTTCGATAATATTTCTTGAAAATTGGTCCAATCGTCCTTTTTATTTATTTGTGAGAATTCCAAAAGTATCTAAATTTTTCTATCAAATCTCCGTTCGATCAATAGTACAGATCAAAATACTTTTAAACTTAAAATAAAATTAGAATATTCTGATTCCCCGAACGCGCACCTAACTAATGAATGTAGCTTCGCTCATTATCCTTAATAGAGCTTAAATATTCTTCGAAAATCCTTTTCATATTTTTAATATTTTTTTTAGAAACTTTGTTCAGAAAATGTTCGATTGTCGCCACACAAATGCTTGATTTCGCAAATTAATTTTAAAACTCTGAATTCAACCCTGTATTAGCGTAATGAGGAAACATGAAATGTCAAGATATATTATCTTGCTGCAGTCTGAACACCTCGTAATAATTGGATACCTCTCACTTAACAAAGTCATAAATAGCCCAATCTGAATAGGCTATTAGACTCTTGATTTTAGCTTCTTCTTCTTCTTCTTCTATGGCTCTACATTCAAACTGGAACTTGGCCTGGTTTTCAACTTAGTATTCTAGCATTTCCTCAGATATTAATTGAAACTTTTCTATGCCCGCCATTGCATGACTATGTATCTTGTGTAGCAAGTGCATAGGATACACTATGCCAGGGAATCGAAATGTTTCCAACCGAAAACACCTAGACCGGACCGAGAATCGACTCGCCATCTCCGGATTGCAATCCTACGCCTTTGCTCACAAGGCTACCGGAGACCCCTGGCTCGAAACATATTCTCACTTTATTCAACATTTTGTTTCGATCAGGTGATTGCATTGCAGAGTTTTTTTTAATTTGTTAATTCGAAGTTATTCCTTCAGTCTTTTTGCTGGCCCTACTTGCCCACTGTGCTGGTTGTTGAAGGCAGGATTCAATTGACTTTGATTTATTGGATCGCCATGCATATTGACAAGTTTAAGACAAAGTTATGACTCAAAAATACTAGTATCAAACTTTATAATGAGTTTGATTGAAATTGTATTCGTCCGCCATTACGGATTTTTGTCCGAGAGTACCCCTGGGGCCAGCAAAGGTACCTCCAGAATGTACTAAGATTGAGAACCGCTGGTCTAGACGATTGACGTCGCTAATCGCGGGCAAGCCGTGCCCTCTTATAGATTGGGGATTTGAGGGCATCAACCCCGCAGGAAGTTCTTCATCATCCCATATTTTCTGGATATATTGTGTTGATTGATGCAGCTGCTCACTTCGTGTCTGAGAAGCTGGACCGGGATCTCGTCGTAGTAGCTTTACTGTTTTTCAGCTCGTTTAGACCCTTCTTTACCTCGTCCAGCGTTGGTGGTTCCACAGCTTGACCGTCGCCGACTATGACCATCCTGCTCCTTAATACACCTACACATTTCCACCGTTCAACAATCCGAACAGCACACATGTTGCGTATAGATCATAGTAACTTATATGTGACCAGATTCAGTCACAACAAGGTTGCCGCAACCAGTTTCGCTTGACTTGTGCTTGCAGAATCTTCAAGTGCTCCTTCACCTGGCTGCACCGGTGCTTATCTGACAGCAAATTCCCTCTCGGTCATTGCACATGGCGGGGACTGGCGCAGTATTATGCCGCGCGCCTTGACGAGTGCGTAAAACCTCCGCATATCGTTTCTTTCATGTTCTCCTCGCTGCTATCACACTCTCTTCGTTTTGCCTTTTTTCCTGCGATAAATTTGTTTCTTTTCTGTCCTTACTACACCTTACCGTTCTCTGTTGGAACGGGTTCGAGCCACTAGCATTCGACTCCTAGCAACATTTTTCTCGTCCGTCACTCGCTGGCACTTTCCATCAAACCAATAATTTCGTTGCGTCGCTGTGCGTAGCTACACTTCCTGCGCTGTTGTAGTCAGCTTCGTGGATATTTTCCATAATCTGTTGACGTCGCCAGATCCAGTAGCATCTCTTATCCAGTCGTCCAGCTCGGTGGTACTATCCAGCAACTCCCAACTGACAAGCGTTGGATCTGTAACGCATCGCTCTGCTTGTTTCGTGAATTCGTGACGCTGGAAAGTCGCGCCGAATTTTGCAACTTCATGAGAGTGATCCGAGTCAATGTTCGGACCTCTGAGGACCTTATATACCATCCGAGAAATGTCGTTCGTCGATCAGCACGTGGTCTTCTGTGAGCAAGTATCTCCACTCGGATGTTGCCAGGTGTGTTTGCGATTATTCTTACGTGAAGTAGATACTGCTGATTGCCATCCCTCTAGCAGCAGCAGGTTACAAGTCGCAGACCATTGTCTGTAGCGGAATAGAGGCTTTGTACCAATGACAGGGCGAAAGAAACTTTCTCTTCGTCTTCTCTTTGTATCCCCGATGACAATCTTTACATCATGTGTTGGGCACTACCGTAGGCCTTATAAAGGCTCTCAGAACTCATTCTTCATCTTGGGTTATCGTTCGTTGGGGCATAGATGCTGATCTGGCTATAGTTGAAGAATTTGCCCTTCATTCTCAACACGAAAATGCGGTCGCTTATCGGGCACTTGAATGAAGTGCTCGTTATGGAATCCACCGCCCGGAATTCACGTTCTCCAGTCCTGGGCCACCATGTTCCTGGAGTGCTGCCACTCACGCCGACCTGCTGCAGCTCACGAGCCAGAAGCCCGTGCAGGTTCATTCAAAGTTCTCGTTCAAGATCCGACTTTCCAATCGTCGTCTTTATTCGTTGCCGGGTCTGTTGCCGTTGAATCAATCCATTTGCTCTTTTTTTGCCTTTGTTGGTAGCTGTAGAATCTTTGGTAGGCTACTTTGCGCTGAAGGGGCTGCCTTCTCGATGCTGACACGATGCAACATGGTGTGCAGTTTTCAGTTTTCTGTCAAAACTACATGTTTTCATAATTTGATATCTCCGATTAGGGCAGACCAAAAATATGTTTAAGCATTTGAAGAAATTCATATTCCATTAGTTAAAAATTGGAATATTTATTTTTTATCTCAAGTTTTACCAATTTTACTAAAATCATGTTTATTAAAAAAAAATATATAACTCGACAATGGAGGAAGATACAGACGATATTCATATAGCAAAACACGCGTTTTGAAAAGCCCCAAAAGTCTCCAGAAGGTGACATTCGTGAGAAATGAAAAATAAAAAAACCTACAGCTTTAACACTTTTTATAAGGTTTATCATTATCATCGTATTGCAAGATTTACGAGAAAAGATGCATTTTCAGCTTAAAGCATACTTTTAAGAAAAGAAAAAGTTCTACAAAGTTGTTCTGGATACTGGGGCCTTATTTATAGAGTTAACGAAAATAAGATGGGCCATTTTATAAAATGTGATTTTTTTTAGATATTGACATAAATGTTCTACAAAGTTGTAGCGCAGATTTTCAATCAACTTTTGTTGTAGCTCTTAAGCTCACTTGTTTAGATAATTTTACCTACCAGAATTAGGTGACCCTCGAAAAAATATTTATGATCTGCTCATTTCTTTTATTTTCACGGATCTCACCTTTTGAAGACTTTTGGGCTTTTCAAAACTGGTTTCTATAGAATATCGTTGTCTCAGTTATATCAATTTTTAAAAACTGATTTAGTAAAAGTATAAAACTTGAGATAAAAACATATCCCCAATTTTTCACATAATAAAAAGAATATGAATTCCTTAAAAGCCGTATAAATATGTTTTGATCTGCCCTAACCGGAGATATCAAATTATAAAAACAATTATAACTTTTGATCGGAAAAATATATAGAGCATATTTACCCATCAAAGTTGCATTTTGCTGAACTCTAAAGTCACCTGAGGGGCTTTCGAGAATCAAAACAAAAAATAGAGATTAAAATACTGTTTTTTGAGTTACACCTAATCCAATAGAAAAATTGCTCTAAATCAGCCAACTTTTAGCAAAATTGATTGGAAGAAGCTGCGCTATAACTTTGTAGAACATAACATGTCCATTTTCCGAGAAATAAAGAAATTGGCTATTTCGAACAATTTTGTAGAACAATAGTTTTTCTAAAAAATATGGTTTGCGTAAAGTGTTATATTTAATTATCAATTTTTTTTTTTTAATATTATTTAATTTAACTTTTTTCAATTATATTACTATGCCTACGCATAGTTGTAAGAATGAAGAAAAAACACGAATGAATACAATCGACCAAGAGACAGATTTTTTTACAAAGGAGTTTGGTTCTAACCAAATCTAATACTTTAGGAACAATATCGTGGTCACAAATTGAGAGGCGATGTTCAATTTCCTAGGACATTTTTGAACCGAAATGTTTTTCGACTTCCTGGACAACAGGGTCGATCCCACAATAAGTGTTCTGCTTCCGATACCGAAATTATTTTTCACTTCGTTCCGCCAGGTCAAGCTGGTGCCCAGCATCACGAACGATCCACACAAGATAGTAGTGGGCTGACAAAGTCTATACGTCCAGAAAGTTTCATGGGAATCTAAGAGAGTGCTGCCAGCTTCGAATAGGATTTGATACAAAATGCAATCATCAAATAACGATTTGATATGCTATTTTCGACTCTCGGATACCTGGTCAATTAGTTTGTTATGATTTTAATATAACCTCTTCAATCCATTCAACATGTGGATGTATTTTTTGTTACCTTACACCTTCTCCGCATCCTTCCTGAACTTGGACACCACTCCATAAAGATAGTAGCACTTGATCTATAAAACTTTTCATTAACGGACCTCCATGATCCACCTGAAAAATTGTTAATCATAGTAACTTTATAAAAATTAAAGAAAATTGCTAAACCTACACTGCGCTGATTGGAATTAAGTTAATGGTGTTGCGCAATATATAAAATGCAGGTAAATATTCCGGATTGCTGCAATGCCCATTGGTGCTGAGTCTATGACGGTTTCGATGGTATACCATTCGTAGTCGTCTTTCCGGAATGACTCTTTGTTGCATGTTAGAACCATAAATTGAGATGCTTAGATACTTCATCCATTTCGTCTATATGTTTCCCGAATACATAGGGCCAAATTTATGTCGTGCTCAACGAATTTGGGTTCAGAAAGCGCGATGTCGTTTTGAGGTTTATCAGTCTGAAATTTGGGTGATAAATATCGTCAATTCGTATTAACTTCATCTTTTTTCACAAGATGCATGCGGTTTATCTATTCATTACACACCGGATGACCGATGTTATAGCAACGATAGTCTATTATGTTGTCCACATCAATCATTTTTCAGTAGTGTATTACGTAATCCCACAGACATTGGTCCCCAATAATTTCGTAGTAGTTATTTTGATTGACATTTTCTATTCAAACATGATGAGGTTCTGTGCATGCTAAAAAGATATGATGTTATAATGGTGTCATCTACAGTAAGTTACTTACTTGTAGTCAATAGGATGTTGCAATTCCTGTTCGATCCATTCATGGAAAGACCCGACAGTATACACGCACGATCCCAGACAGAGTCCCCATATTTCCCACGCCACGATCAGCGGAATCAATGTTCCATCACATCTTCTCTTTCAATTTGAATCGGACCACAGAATCACCCTAAAACGAGTGACGAATGAAACAATCCCTACTCTGGGAAAGTTTAACATCTTAACCTCGAAATATCCATGTGATCACTTCCGGCACAAATTGCTCTTCGACGAAACCGTTCGGTTGGTGACGTCTACTAACTGGTACCCTTTCGCACGTTTTTTCATATCAATTGCCGATAATGTAACTTTTGCAATGTTGGCTAAGCTTTCACCAATGCCAGTTATGCAAATCAACTGCTTGCATTTCTTATGAGGCACATTCTTCTCCAACCACAACAGGCAGAGCAAACCGCTTGATTAAATTTAGCATCGAACTCGAGTTCAATGGGGCGATATCGCAATATTTTTACTATGCCGATATAGAGGATGCTTCCTAAAACTACGAATGGGATACTTTGCGCTGTTTCGTGATCTTCCCACCAAAATTAGTATCGCCTATACGAACAGTATCGGGTTTTACACTAGAAAATAAAAGGCATTAGAATAAATCGAACAATCTAAAATACTTTGATAGCATTTAAAATTTCAGTTTTAAGAATGTGGAGCACGTGAGGCAGCGTTACTGCTTTCACTTCGGCATAGACTGAATTGATTTTAACAATGTAATGAAAGACTATGAAGAAATGCATTGTATTTTTTAGGAAATGTTGCAAAAGAGTTTGACATCATATCAAGAGTTAGAGGTTAAATAGTGAAAAGCATAACGGAGGACCTATACTACTATGGATTGTTTTTCTCATAAACGCTTAATGTCGTTAGTTTTGAATAAACAATACTTCTCCATTCACGGCACAATGAGCAGCAGTTAGAAGTAAATTTAGAAATAAGTACTCCACCACATAAATATTGAGTTTTTCCACTGGGTCCATCCAATGGCTGCCTAAGCAAGAATATTTTAAATCATTACAAACTATTTGGCAGACATTTCATCCTAAACCATGTGCATGAATTCCCCAGCAAATGCTCGTCTCCCTCCATGTACTTGAACCGATAGAATTTGTGGATCAGGATAGAACCTTGACGGACAGTCTGAAATATGGGCCATTATTTCATACGCAATCTAGACCGGTGACGTTCATAACCATCAACGATTTTCTTTGGTAAATCTGTTGGTGTGTATCGTAGAAAAACTCGACTGATTGAGCTTTTGCAAGTTAACAGAATGAAAACGCCTGAAACAACAACAACACACGGTGTCATCACGTTAGAATAATACAAGCTTGAAGTCAAGCGCTTCCATCTCGTTAGTGCCGTAGGTCTGATCAGTATCAATTTGTGAGCTCCACAGCACGATGGGTTAGCAAACTGTTATGCTTCACTCCAGTGACTGAAATACATGGTTGTGATTGGATGATTCAAAAAGTGATTAACCTTCAGCACGCTGACTTAAACTTCAAACTAAACTTTGATGATCAATTGTCATTTAAGTACGGTAATAAACAAACCCATGAGTGGAATATCAAGAATGTTACCAATAAAATGGTTATTTAATTCAATGAACAATTAAACTATTAACATTTTTTGACCCATTTGTTAACTAGGCACAATGCGATGGCGGCCTCATACAAATCCCAGACAAAACCTGAGTTGCGTTCAAAACATCACCACAGGTAATTTAAACGTTGAATCTGTTGAGGTTAAAATGGTTATCGACTCTTTATGTTATCCAAGGGCTTCCATAGCCTAAGCCCTAGGATATAGAACAAAGACAGCGTCCTCATTTTAACTTGCACTGCCAATTTCCCTTTGTGGTGCAATTCACCACCACACTAACCACCGGAAAGTAGACAAAATAGATTTTAATACATAATACCAGATCTTTCGAATCTTTTCCCAAAAAAGTTTAGCCAAATTTCATTTTCCCTTACATATTTGTGCAGGAGACACTTTCGGAATGAACTTAACAGACGCAAAAAATTAAAATTGGACCTAGCTCATTTCTTTTTTTTTTTCTTATTTTTCTCATTCTTTTAGGAGAGGTTTTGTTTAGGAATTTCTTTGGAAAGTCTAATTTTCTTTCCGCAGCTCCTTTCGAAATTTCTTCATAAACTCCTTCGGCAATTCCTTTTGGGATTTTTTCGAAAATTCTCTTACGAATTATTTTAGTTGTTTCTTCGGTAATTTTGATTCTTTGAAAATAGCTAAATTCTTGGAAATCAATTAGAGCTCTATCGTTTTTCGAAGTTGCTTTAGCAATTATTTTTAGGAAGAATGATCCGGCAAAATAATCTCTTAATAAGATTAATAATTCAATAATATTTTGGATTACTCAAACAATCCTTCATCTTCTCCTTCGTCTTCAGGATCTACATTAGGGAGTTCACATTTAAAAATATTTGAGTACAACTCTATGTCTTACTATACATTTTGATAATATGGAGTTCTGGCAAATTTAGGCAATTCGGTGGCCCATTTAGGGGTGGCGAAGTAAATTTATGTTTATATGAAATTTGTATGGGAAAACGTAAAATTTATTCAAGTCTTCCTACACCTACAGATTCCAAAAATGGAGGTTGGGGATGTTTATTTGAATTCATCGATTTAAGGTTGTGGAGATTTGATAATTTGTTTTTCCTATAAACAATATAAACCACCAATAGCCCCAATTCTTGAATTCTATTATCAAAATGATGTATCACATGGGAGTTGGATGCATATTTGAAATGTTCCTCCTGTTAAATTGTACCTGCTTTACTCTTGGTATTCTGTTAGCATTATTCTGGCATTTCCTTGGTTATTGGTTGACTTTTCTACAACCGCAATTGCATGGTATGTGATCTTGTGTCAAGTACAAAGGATCACTAATAACAGAATATTTCCACATTAAAACATCGTAGACCGGACAGAGCATCGAACTCGCTATCTCGGATTGGCAATCCGCCTTTGCTCGCAAGGCTACATGGAACCTAATATCCTTTCAATTATTCCTTAAAAACCCTTAAAGAAGCTCTAGGAGAAATTCTCCCTGGATGATGAGAAGGAGTCCTTAAGTCTTTCCATATTCCTCGAAATCACGTGATAAAAGTTGGAAAATCTTTCTTTCCTCAGAACAGCATAAACTAACTGAAATTCCCGTCTATGCAGGCTACAAGTTCTTTTTGCTTCTGCTGCTCATTTGTCATGATTGTTAATCACTTATTGTCGAACAATTAAACTGTACTTTAATAGTGGCGTGATTGAATCAAACATTATCTAATTTTCATATTCATTGTGCATATTTATACATGCATTATTTTGCAGACTGAGATTCTCAATAACGATGTCCTTCAAGTGTATCAATTTTTGAGTGCGCCAGCTTTGCAGTTTAGGATATTTTTTTTTAATGTTTTATGATATGTGGAAGCTTCATGCTTTCTTCTCATACTTTCTCCTCAGAACAGATTTGAAGTTGCGTAGTGCGATGCTAATTACGTAGGGCTATCAGGGATGGAAAAATTATTTTTTCTCAGTCTCCATATAAATAAACTGGAAATTAAACCACATAGTAGTGGTACCCTTCACTGCATTTTAAAGACACCAACCTTTGGTTTGGCTAATCATTTTCTTACAGCTTTTGTAACGCCATTACCGTTATCAAGATTCAATAGCGATCGATTGGTTGGATTTCCATATGAAAAATTGAGTTAGAATTTATTCCATTTTTGTGCACACACATGTCATACACACACACCGACAAACATGTGCTCAGTTCGATGAACTGAGGTCGTTGATAGCACTATGGTTCTACGAGCCTTCTATAATAAAAGATCGTTCTCGTAGTGAAATGATATCTTCCTGCTTCAACTTTGTTTGTACGAGAAAGGTAAAACATAATTTAAATGAAAAAATTGATATGGTGAGACGAGGGCCCAGAAAAAATGGGGCTTCGCAACATGTCATACACGACTGACCTATCAAATAAACAAATATTTACACTAATGATTTGAATTCTACGAGATTTATATAATTTTTTTTTTTAATTCTAAATAGCATTTTGAAAAAAAAAAACATTGAATCTGGAAGGATTGAGATCCGTACTTCAGGTTTATTAAAACTACAATATTCTGTGAGGAATTCTTGTAAGTTTCGTCATAGTTAAAATTTGTTATACGCATAGTTATGGGAGTTAGGAAGGACTAAAAGAACAAATCTTGGAATCATTTGCTTTTCTTTTAATAGATTGATTTTTTAAATTATTTTGTTCACCACTAATCATTATAATCTATAAAAGGCTATTCTTCCTTATTCACAACTTTGTATCTGTTAAGTTAAGTTAATGTGTTAAGTTAAAAGTTCGAGTTTTTGCTGAACGACGGAAACCTATCATCTGGACTTGTAAGGACATTCTACTGAAAAAAGTAACTTTATTAAATTTGATCACCTGTTTAGCATACCTCAATATAAATTTATTCTAATCTCTACTTTGGAAGGTTTACTAAGAAATATCGTTTGAACTCCCATTGTTGGTTTGGAGCATCAATCATGAGGGGCCAGAATATGTGTGACAGTTTATTAGTTTCTAGTCCAAATAACATGTTCAGCTTCATTTAGAATTTAATAGTAGTTAGAGTCAGAACGAAATGCATAATTCTTTAAACAATCTGGTTTTTGTGCCTAATTATTAAACCAGAATGGTATCACTTTCTAACACATAATGGCAATGAAAGTGATGAGGAAAATCAGAAAAATCTGTTTGAAAATGTATATGAAATGAATCTATGACTTGCACTTGACATTTGCAAAGACAAACTCGATACTTGCGAAAATTGATCATAGAAAATTGATCATATCAGATCTATTTACTATTTTAGAAATTCGCTTTTTGGTCCCTGTTAGTTGAAGTCGAGGTCAAGTTCGAGATATTGAACGAACCCCTGTTCAAGTCGAAATACGTATCTGTCAAAGATAAAATCAAGTGTGGAATTGTACAAACTCGTCTTGACAAGTCAAAATACACCATTAAAGCATTAGGCTTTTTGATTAACTTATACTTTTATTCTACGTCTAGCTAAAGTATCGGTAGAATCCAGTATGTCAAATCAAAAATAAATTAGCAATAATCTAACACATACCATAAAGAATCAATCAAATAATTACATTACTCAGCACCTATTTTGTAGCGTCTTGGTTTAAAAATATAGCTGTTTATGGAACACATGTATAAACAAACAAATTCAACAAGATAATAATCAAGCCTTTCAGCTATTTTATTTTAGATAAGCATTAGATAATGTTTCGGGTTACACGTGTTGATGTCTCAAAATAAATATAGGACAACAATTAATGAAATTATGTTAACTAATAACAACTATCAACAAGAATCGTTACTAGCTAAAAACGCAGTTTATTCAACACCAAAATCACTATCCCTATCATTTCAGAACAACACTCTCTATCCATTCAATGTGTGGTTCTATTTTATTGTTACCACTAAATCTTCGCATCCTTCACTGAACTTGAAACCAATCCAAAAGGTACAGCACAGGTGTGACAAAACTTTTCGGGTGACAGGCCTCATGCATCCATCTGAAATTGAAATTAAATTTAGGCTATGCACCTACAATAATTTTGTTTTAACGACTAACATTGCATACAGTTGGAGATTAACTCGATAAAATTGTTCAAGCAATAAGAATTTATTCTGTGCATGTTCGAATTCTGGCATAATTCACTATCATCTGCGCCTGTTAGGTATCGATTACATATCGTTCATAATCATCTTTCTTGAAGAACTCTTTGCTTTCTCGTTTAGTTCCGTAACCGATACTCATAAACCTTCCTCTCTATCTGTCATTCTGTTCCAGACGATCAGGCACTACTTTCCATATCATGTTGACGAATTTGGACAACTTGGTAATACGATGTCGTTTTGTGAAAACATCAGCGTTGAATTCTGGATGAATAAAGAACTAATCATCAATTGGAACAGTCTCTCAGTGCTCTAATATAATACTGTGTGGCTTATCATTTCCTCAATTGTAGGATGGAAGTTATAACAAACGATAGTCATAATGGTTGCTCCGCATTCAAAAGCATTAAGCGCGGTGGTGTTCCATAGGATCCCTACCGGAAAATGGGACCAAAAAGCAAAATTGCTTATTATCAGTTGACATGTTTTCTACCATAACGGTGGATGTTCGTGCATGCACAAAACGAAATGCTATTTTATATGCTTTTCGCCTAAAAAACATTCTCAATTTCTCCTCAAATAATCAACATGATGTTCTTCTTATTCAATCCAGTCATAGGAAGCCACACGAGTGTACACCAAGCGATCCATTGGAACAAGGCGTCCATACGCTCTCCGACAATCAGAGCGCAAAGATCGTCAATATCTTCTCTTCGATTTGAATCGGACCTCAAGTCACCCTAAAATTGGATTTAAAAAATATCCCTTTCGAAAATTCTACAATGTTTACCTCACAAGTGTCCTGTAGATCACTTCCGCACAAAATTGTGCATCGACAACGCATTTGGCTGCTGTGGCAACAAGCGTGCTTGCTCAGCAGTGCAGTTTTCTTATCGATTGCAGATAATGTGACTTTCTGCAAAGTGGGACTTAAATTTTCGCCAAATCCAGTTTCAAGTCAATAGCTTGCATAGGCTCTTCAGGTACTCCGCCTCTAACCACAAACAAGCTGAGCATATAGCGGTTCAAATACACTTCAGTCTCTAGTTCAATAAGGGCTATGTCAAATACTTTCTGCTTGGTGATATTCAGGATGTTTTCTAAAACTGCGTACTCCAATTTGCCGCGGTATCATCATCCTCGCTGCAGCCAATTCGTATCGTTCGAACCGTGTCAGGCTGATTACTGCAAGAAAACGTGATATACAAGTAGAATTCCAATAGTCAAGCTTGTACCCTGCTCCATTACCTTTAATGAGCAGCAGTTAGAACAAATTTGAAAATCAAGTCCTCCACACAAATATTGGTTTATTCCTCTGTAGTCCATCAATAGACGCCTGGGCATAAATAATTCATTTGTGTCGTTTTAACAATTATTCATTACAAACCTATGCAGAACTCCCCCGCAATAGCTCGTTCTCCTCCGAGCGTGAGAAACAGAAAACTGTAAGGATCAGGATAGAACGATGGGCAATCACCAAGATAACGATGATTTACCAAACTGTTGCAGCAATCGACATGTGAGTTACCATCTAACGATTGCCAAATAATCTTCGGAGGAATATCAGTGAAAAATTCAAATTCTTGACCCTTCACCAGGATCGACAGAAAACCGACCTTAACGATGATCGCACGAACCTGATGTCATCGTGTCAGAACAAACCCTGACTGTTGTCAAACTAAGTAGGATCCTTAGAGCCTAACTTAATCTCAATGATAACTCAGCTAGCGTTTATCGCAATTAGTCAGATGAAGCGAGGAAAACTAGTTATGTTACTCTTCTTGTACAGCAGAATTGTATACAGATCGTTTGAAAACTTAGTTTACGAATAATGTAAAATTGTATAATCCAATGTGACTGCCATATGTATGTGTCATTCACTCTAACTTTCACCTACTCGAGTATTTGGTAATGTATTCCATCTCTTTTCTTCCACGAAATTTTACTCAATTTCCGTCAAAAGCAGGATTACTCATGTTTTGAGTCTGTCGCACGACAAGTATAAAATTCAAGTAGAACAGAAGAAGCAATACAATTTACTCAGATCACTAATCGTGAGGTCGTATGTTGCCGAAATAACAGTTACCTTGGCATGATTTAATATGTTAAGGTGGAATTTATGTAACTTGTATACGACAAAATCCGGTCAAATTTGAAATGCTGGATCCAGATCGGTCAGAGATGTGCTGCTCGGATTCTATGATTCATTTATGCGTGGTTCTATAAATACATTTAAATATTAAAGTGTGCAACTCCACATACGCATATAAGGTCAGTACTAGTGAGTTAGCAAATAATGGGGGTTTAAACAATGATTTTCATATCTAAATATTGACTCCATTGCACCTATAGAGAAGCAATTGTAGCAATAGTGGCGAGTCTCATAAGAAATCAATGGATAGCACCACTATGAGAACCAAAATTTAATTTTACCACCACTGTGTTAAAAGCTTTAAATTCCCCATAATTATCGATTTTTCAAAAAATATTTTCATTTGTGGATCTACTAATACCTCCACTATTGGTACCGTTACCTTTATATAAATACTTTCTAATTAACCAATACCTAACCATTGACCATCAGAACTGGGGAAAGAGGGGGTTCACCTCTTCATGTTTTCTCAGTCTTCAAGGTGCAATGTACAATGTTCAAACATCGGGTTTAAGGTCACTCCTGACGGAATCCAAGTTTCAAAGTGCTCACGTTTTCGGGGGCACCACTCGTCGGAGGCGGTGCACAACTGTCATTTTGTTGATTTGGTTTTGCTGCGTCGCAGCAGGCAATGAAAAAGTAAAAAGCGGTTGTCTGATGCTCCGTATCGATACACCAACGGACTGAAACGCGTTCATCACATACACAGCGTTCGGCTGTGTGCGCTTGCACACGAAGAATGCTACGCTTAGGTAAATGAACGGGTTGCTGGAAACTATTTGATTCTCCGATTCCCAGCCGTGTTCATATCTCGAATAAGAGAGATTAACCACTAATGAAGGTATGGTTGGAAAATTAAAACATGTTGCATTTTTTGCACTCATAACGAAACGTTTATAGAGGTGAGTCTTGATTCATGCTCCTTTCATTCACGACGTCCAGGTTTCGAGTGGAGCTTATTGATCCATTTCGAGTTCTGAAGCAATTCTTCTTAGTTTCAGGATTCTGCAACCACCAAAAAAACGAATTAGTTCATTTTCTAAAAATCTTGGGATAAGATTTTCTGACACGTTATAACAGGTTATAGGAGGAAAATTTAAATAAAAAGTTGCTGTGTATGAGATATCGGACCAAGCGCAAACTTAGGTAGGCAGTTAAGTATCTTATTCAGCTATTCCCAGAAAGTACTGAAAGAATTTATAAAATTGGTCATTCATGATCCATTTAAAAAAATCCAAAAGGATTCAAACACTAGTGTGCTGAGTGAACACCAAACGAGTTAGCACTAGGCCAGCACCTCTACTCAAGAAGAGAAACCATTTGACCAACATGAACAGATGAACATACACGGAAAAACAAAAGTACCCAGCGTTGAGTTTTTTTAAACTTATTTTTGAGTTATTTTTTCTCTTCTCTTTCATCCTCTTTCTTTTTGTCAAAAAACCAAACAATCCAACGACACCAGTTCTACGAGGAAGCACAATTTGATTTTTATTACCTGAGGTCAAATTGAGTGATTAAACACATTTGGGTAAATAAATTTTCCGTTGGGTACTTTTTTTAACATGGGGTAAAGGCAAACTACTTCGACCCTACTCATTTGGCTTCTCATACCGATGTTCGAGGTTGGGTGAATTAAACTCACTATTAGGTAGTTTATTTCTTGTGTACTTGTGTAAACTGATTTTTAAACTTCCATGTTCAAACCGTGTGTTTGAATCTGGCATTACGCTCATGTTCAAAATGGTCCATTTGGTTCCAGTTTATATTTGGATCTAAATGCGTATTTAAGCGCAATTGCACACGGTAAAACTGCACTTACGCGGTTCATGTTTTCGTGAAGACTGTTTTCTATTCACCCAAGTCAACAGGTTTACGATGATCCAGTGAGTCAGCTCTATTGATCGTCACTCTCAGTTGCTTCAGTTCCATTTCCTCTGACGTCAATATCCAATCGCTAGATCGCCTTGCAGTTGCTAGCGAAAAACATCCCAATTTTGTGGTAAGATTATTTGGCCGAATTCCGTTTGGCTGCAAAAGATATTTGGTCGAAAATTTGAAATTCGTTTCCTCATTATGGGTGTGCAGTGCAGTAAGAAAGAGAAAAATTAGGTATTCAAAGCGAAAAGTGAATACACTGGAGTCGATTTTTACGAGTTTTTCAACACGGGTCATTTTGTACGCGATTGTTTTTATGCAATTTAGAATTTACGTATATTTAGGAAGCTACATGTGTTTGTGAGGGGTTTTGGGATTTTTCATAATTTTTTAGAAGTTCAGTAATTCTCGATGATATCGCTTTTCCGTTGGAGATTTTTGCGATTTAAAACGGTTTTCGGGATTCACAAGTTTTTTTGGGCATGGCACTCGGAATTGCCATATGAACTCTCGTTGCTATAAGTCGGTGACCCCCATCCTACCGACCATTGCGACAGAATAGGGGGTTCCGATCCTACTTGCTTATTTACTTATGGATCCTGTACACCTCCGGTGGTGCAAAAGGCCGACTGAAGATCTCCATCCTGAGCGATGTGCAGCTATCCTTTAATCTGTTGCAGGTTAGATTTCGGTCGACTTCTTATTTTTATTTCGAGGCTTCGCCGCTAGCGCTCTGGTCGCCTCTGCTGCGATGTCCCGCTGGATTTCAGTCTAATGCTTGTTTACAGATTCGTTTCCGCCGTGTGCCAGGCCCAGCCCCTTCGATCCCGAATTTCTGTTGTTAACGGCCTCTGGTGATCGACGATGGAGCTCGTTGTTTGAGATCAGTTATGGAGCCATCAGGCACAGATTATACCGCAGGCATCTGTTGATGAACACCTGCAGCCTCTAAGTGTTCTCCACTGATACACAACATGTTTCGCTAGCGTATAACAGCACGGATTTCACGTTAGAGTTGAAAATTCGTATTTTGGATGTCATGAGGTCAGCTTTGAGCATCTCGGCTGTTATGCGATCGACCCCTGAGGCTTTATTCGATTTAATGCTTTGGATGACTATTTGAATCTCTAGGCTAAGACTTTGGCTCCTCTGGGTTTTGATCGCTCTATCGCGGCTTTGGCTTCTCTCTCCTCTTTGCTCTCTATCTTCCTCCAGGTCTCATCGGTGATCCGGTGATTTTTTCTCTGGTCGCAGTTCGCCCAGATTGCCGCTGGTGGCGATGAAGACATTCGATGGCGTCCATTGGTCCTCCGCTGCCACCTTCCGGAATACCTGCAGCACTCTCGTCTCCAGTTCTTCAACGAAGAACCGTTTCCTCGTGCATCTTCAGTCGCGTGTGTTGAATCGTCGTCAACTCTCCTCTGTCCACAATCCGCGCAATGCGCGGTGGTGTGTAGCATGCGCTGCCGTTCAGTGCAGATGATTGCCGATAGGAGATGATGATCAGAGCGATATCGCACTACGTTTTTCCGTACATCAAGAAGGCTCCGGTTCTTTAGGCTGATGCAGATGTGGTCGATTTGATTTTCTGTAAAGCCGTCAGGGGAGACCCACGTACCTTGTGAACCGGTGATGAGGAAGAGCGATCCTCATCACCATGTCGTTATTACACAACATTTTGCAACACTCCGTTTTCGCTCATTTCTTCGAGACCATGGCGTCCCAATGCGCTCATGGTTCGAGTTGTATCGACCAGTCTTCGCATTGAAGTCGCCCGCAGATCTTGATATCTGACTTCGGCATTGAAGTTGACTGTAGAAGTTCTCTTTGTCTTCAGATCGGCAGCATCGTTGGCGCATAACATTGGATATGTAATGTTTCGGACCCGTGTTCTAAGTCTGGCAACGATTATCCTTTCACTTTAGGTTCCCACTTCATAAGCGCAGAGTGTCCTGAGCGCTTAGTAGGAAGCCAACTCCGCAGATGACACTCCTCGTAACCAGAGTATAGAGAACTGTCCCGGCGGCGTTCTGTCTCAAAGTTTGGCCAACGGACATCACTCATCCCAGGATTTAGCTTCATGCGGCGTGCCTCATTGGCAAGTTGTTCCAATTTACCCTGATGGGCTAGGGTTAAAACGTTTCATGTTCCTGAAAGCTTCCACCAGCACCCTGTCGAAAAATAACCGTGTTCATGGACCCAAAAAGGTGAACTATTCGGCCATTGTGGCACCCCGTCATTCGATTTCAATCATACCACATCCCACAGTGGCAGTTGCGTCGATGCACGCTCCAGAATCACCTGCTCCATCCTCCAGCGAATAGCCCCCGCTCTGTCCTCCCGGATTCCGTCGAAACCCCGGAGCAACTGATTCCGATATTCTCGCAGCACGCCATTTGGCTGCGCAGTTGTAGAATCCCTTTTGACCAGGCCCCACTCTTGTCATGTTCATCATTGAAAATGGCTGCTAATTGGGCCTGGTCAACAAAGGCTGCTATTCTTGAAACAAAGTCATTGAGTTGAAGGATTTCTTTGAGCAGAAGGAAATATACGTGGCGTTCATCACTGAAACGCACCTAAAACCAGAGGCGAACGTCAAAATTTATGACTTCCGCATCGAGAGACTCGACCAGCCGACAAGGGGAGGTAGTGTGGCCATCGCTCTTAGCTACAACACTAACTGTCGCCATCTGTCAAGCTTCCAGCTGAGTGTCATCGAGGCCATTTTGCCGGCACAATCACGCTCTTCGCGGTGTACTGCCCAAATCAAGCCAAAGCAGGCGATGGATCATCGGCCGCCCTTCGGAAGGTCATCGTCAAGTTATTATAAAGACAAGGTCAGTATAATATTATTGCCGGAGACCTGAACTTTATCTGAGTCTATGCAACAATAGACCTGTACATACTACGCATGAAGCCTCATCAACTCAGGTCGTTTACTAGGAGCCCAGTTCGGTATGCCATCTGGTGGTGGCGAAATTGATCTCCTTGGTTAATCGGTATCAGCAGTCCCGGCATTACTATCATCGAGTCGACTGGAGTCAGTTCTGAAGGTGCGTCGACGACAACGCAACACCGGGGTAATCGACAAACAACTGCACGCCATCCAAGCGGCGCTGAACTACACGCTCAAACGGCTCGGCAGATAAAAAACACCCTCACAAAAGATTTGATCCGTTTACGGAATATTACACGCAGGCAGTACCAACCCAACAAACAATTTAAGCTGTTTTTTACAAGTTATGGAAACTCATGTGAATATGCACGTTATGTGAAGATATTGATTTGAAAATGTATTGAGTAACCACTTTCCCTTCGATGGGACTCGAACCCATGACCCTACGTACGCTAGACTGGTGCTTTAACCAACTAAGCTACGAAGGACCTCCGTCGGCCTTCGCAACCTAGCGCTAACTGAACGAGCTCAGATTCCCAAATTGGACATAGTCAAATCACTCGCAATCCATTTCTCAACCAATACTTCCATGTGTATTGACGTCACATTAGAGGAGCGTGAGTATTTAGAATGTCTGGCGGCTATACGCATTCTTCATCAGCAACGGTACCAATCAAGTGAGGTTGTGTAAGCATTTGCCATCGGTCGTCAGCTCAGACCCGCCCGACAGCATTGTAAACAGGCACATACTCAGGTTCGAATTCAATCAAAGTTAATTGCCTTTTCCGGAGTTAAACCGCACGCTTGGGCGTTAATTTAGAATGATAGGCTCACCTATGAATATGTACGTTATGGGAAGTAGCATTTAAAAATATTGGGTAACCAGCTTTCCGCTTGATGGGACTCGACGGACCCTCGGTACGCTGCTGGTGCTGCAGTTCGCCGCTGAAGCAAGTAACTGTATAGTAGTCTGGATTCAATCGAACGAAGACTCCAACGTGCTGATAACAATAATATGAAGAACTGCAAATTCCTCTTGATAGTCAGTCTTTAGATTTTAATGGTCCAAATTCAGGTTTAATCCCGAAATGCAATTAACTTTGATTGAACTGAATTTAAGCTGAGCGTGTTTGTCTGCTGAAGAAAGCATGTTTGCCGACGAACAACTCTTCTTCAGACTTCGATATTTTGTGAGAATGCGCTAACACTCTTTGAGACCCGTTGCAATCACTTGAGCAAAAATCACTTACAGGCCAGAATAGGTTATCTCATCAGAAATGTAGTTTTACAGCGATCCGCCATCATCTCAAGACTGTACACCGGTTCTGGGAATTGACTAAAATTATAAAGTCTTGGCTCATTCAGCCTTTGATCCCATCTTGATAACTCCTACAGAAAGGTCATGAAATAGGTGTCACTTTGTCCTCTAACATCATGGACAGAACGATCATCGAGTCATCAGGACAGCTGTATAACGGAGCATGCTAACCTGATTCGTCCTCCTCCACCATGACTTCTCAGGGAGTTGGAGTCTCAACTAGAATTGACGGCCCGACGAAGAGAACGTAACTAAAACTTAACACAATTTTAACATGTTGGCATCTCCTTAACCTTAGTTTTGATCCATTTTGTCTTAGTAGCATTATATGCAAATGTTGTAATAAATTTAACATAATAGATTTAAAAATGCCTATCTGATATACTTTACAACTAAGCAGAAGGCTAATTAAAATAAGAATGTAGAAATCTACTGCCATGAATCTCACAAACGACTGATATAAATTTGAAAAAGTTTCTAATTTGAAATGTTCTTAGGTTTCATGTTCTTGAAAAATATTTTGTTTTAGGAAAAAACTAATATTTCTTAAAATGTTGATACATATCTGCAGACCTATACAACCTTGTCTTACAATGAAAGTGTATTTTATCTGTTATTCTGTTATAGTTTCTAACATAAAGCATATTGTTACATGATAAAGTGTAACAAATTTGATAGTTTTTTGTTTTGAATGTAATTTTGATAGGAAATTTAGATATTTATAACAACATCCGCAATATTTCTAACAATTTTGTTAGTAAAATTTTTGTATAACATAATAACATGTATGTTGATACTAGACTTCTTGCTAGCAAGAGCTATCTAATCATGAAAGGGCCCTATTCATAATGATCATAGTAAAGTCTAATCATGCTCGCCAGTAAGGTGTCATTAAATGGCACCTGTTTTAAAATATTTTGATAAACCAGATACTTTATAAGCCCAGCAATCAACATACATATGAACGCAATTAGTGATTTTTAATATTTGCTTCTCTTTCATGAAGGAAGTACTCTGGCTTTCTCTTGACGACATAGTAATTCTGCTACTTCTTCCGTAATTTTTTTGTGCCCTAGACGCAAATTTCTCTGGGCATGTCAACATGCTTCTCTCATCTACCTTAGATGCCGTATTAATTGTCCAGTATTTTTCGATATGGACGCAGTTCAGGGAAGTTTGAGTGGAGTTAGGCAGTTTTCGACAAGATCGACTTTTATTCTTCAACATCTCAACTAGTAGAAACGTAGTGAACGATGACAAGATCAATCCAATACAATGAGAGGATTCATGCGTTCGAGTAGATGGTTGAATCGTTTTTGATACATTATTTTCTTCAATTTTCACCGTTGTTTGTGAAATGACGGAGTCACAGAGCAATTGCTGTGCCATGCAAACATATTTCCTCCAATTTTCGTTCAGCGATATATTCCGCACGTCATCGAGCACATGCATCCTCTGTTCGGCGTTGGCCCTGGAAGTGTACCGGTGTCCAATTTAACGTATATCTCGTCGTCCATCAAATACTTTCTACCATTTTGTGCAGAATTAATCTGAGCTGATGAAACTGATCCGACCTATCGTTCGGAATTTCTAAGGTTTTTCAATTTTTCCAGGTTTGCTGCAAAAGTAAACAATTTCACTTACAAACAGAGCAAAGTACGAATTTTCGTTGATTACCTTAAACCATTTAAAAGGAGTCCACCTTTTGTGAACAGTCCTTACTTCAGTTCAATCAAAGTTAATAGCCCATTGCAGGATTAAACTTCACTTGGACGTTAATTTACAATGTTATGAAAATCATGTGAAGATATGTACATTATATGGGAAGATATTGGTTTGGAAAGAAATGAATTGGAGGTAAGCACTTTCCTTCGATGGGACTCGAACCCATGACCTACAGTACACGCTAGACTGGTGCTTTAACTAAGCTACGAAGGACCTCCATTCAGCCTTCGCAACCGATAGACGTGTACTATACACATGTGGAAGTAGCAGAGAAATGGAATGCGAGTGATTTGACTATGCGTCAATTTGGGATTCTCCGAGCTCGTTCAGTAGCCTCTGGAGTTTGAAGGCCGACGGAAAATCATAACAGTAATCACTACTTCCCATCGTCCTGGAAGTCAATATTATCATTCCCATCCAGAAACCTGGAAGAGTTCTTCCCTTGCCAAAAGTTATCGTCCCATCAACTGTCTCTCAGGGAGGTGATTCAAAGCCGGTTACTTGAGTCTGAAGAACATCACAACATCTTGCTCGAGGAACAGTTTGGTTTCAAACGCGGTCAATCAATCATATACCAACTGACCCGAGTCACCAACGTCCCTGAGACGGGAATAAACATCTCAAAACTTCCACCATGGTCTTGTTTGATGTCTAGAAGGCATTCGACAATGTATGGCATCATGCTCTAGTACACAAACTACATCGTTACAATCTTCCCAGCTACCTGCTGAAAATCATCACAACTATCTGTCGGCAAGGACATTCCGGAACATTCCGACATGCCAGAACCGCCAGAAGGCGGCATTCTATCTCTGTTCGCAGATGAGTAGGTAGAGTGATCGACTAGTCTGGTCGGATGTGAAAGAGTACCTCACCAGCTGGAACATTTGCATTTACGCGGCGAAGACCCAGGTCATCACCATTTCCCATTAAAATCCACAAAGCATGTAAGGAATGTAAAATCAATGGCACGACAATGGAACAAGCTAATGAGACCGACTACAATGACCCTCAACCAAACGACACCAGCAGCAGGTTGACAAGACGGTGACGAAGTGTGGCGTTTTGTCGAAACTACTGAACCCATCAACCGTCAGTCATCATTGTCCCTGAAAAATAATCTAGCTGTCTACAAGCAAATCATCTTCCCTGTGATCGAATATGACAAGCCGGTCTGGGAGAGCTGCGCAAATACTCAATTGGATTAAGTTCAAAACAATTTTTTGACGGTTTAAAAAAAAAAGATAACTGTTGTCTTCCTTTGCTTCCACCTAATTCATTAACTACACCAGAGATGTCCACAAGTGGTGAAAGAAATACGTATCTGTTGAGATATCAAACAACGAATTAGTGGAAGTAAAGAAAGACAACTTTTTTTTTTTAAACCCTGTAACATTTTCCCCTAAGACGCTCGCAAATAATTATTAATTTTTTGACCATTATGCAATACATGCAATTATGTCATTTTATGCTTTCCATTATGTCATTTTATGCAAGCTTCCAAAATAATAACATGAGCATCGTTCAGAATCAGTTTTAGCAGATCCTCCTTGCGTAATTCTATACTGCAATATGTCTTTTTTTTAATTACTTTATTAGGGAGACTTTCAGCCCGAGGCTGGCTCGTCTCCGGAAACTGCAATAAACTTTAGTGGTAGCCATCCAGATAATGAATAAATATATTTCATCTGACGATATGAAAAGGCAACAATACACACCATTTTGGGCCCAAATCCACAAGTCGGAAGAACAATCATGCTCTGGGGAAAGTTCTAATCGTACCCATCTTGCCTTCCTCAACTAGATGCGTAACCCCCAGTGAAGGTAACAAACTTCTTATATTAAATTATTTATCGAATGCCACCAGCAACATCGATGAGGGGCATAAGTATCTATTTCACCTTTCGACTTGTATCGCCTTTCATACCAATTATGTTTCCTGATGCAATGGGATGAGTGATAAAGAATTGCACTTAATTTCTCCCCTCTGTGCTGCTTTATACGATTTATATGCGTCTGCATTCAATTTCGAGGCGTATGTTTCCATTTCTTCCACATTCTTCAAGTAGCAATGATTGTATTAACTTCTAG
>NC_085141.1:261942351-262038131 GCF_024139115.2 Armigeres subalbatus | reverse complement strand
AGTTACGTAATATTAAATCTAGCCAAGGACCTCATTTGCGAGTCGACGGGTCCTTTCGGTGGTGCTGTGTATCCAGCACGTTTCACGCTTCGAAACTTGAGTTATTTTCTTTTTTGAGAAAATGTCAATTTCGCCACAGCGTCCCATTGCCTCATGCAGGGTAACACCGGGCGACAATCTGCTCGCAAACTGTCAGGTTCTGACGATTCGCGAAAACTTTTCCAACCGTTAATAGATGCGGAAAACGAAAGTAATTAAGGACTTATTCTCGTAAATTGTTTCGTCACCATCATCATCGAAACACATTTTTTTATATGAAACGTTTGAGGGGTCCTCTACTTTACGGAAACTGTTTGATGATCATGGTTACTATCTGAATTCGTTCTGCCCTTTTTATAAGATAGTTATTAAACTTTGATTACTGACAGGAGTGAATTACTCTTGCGTAAAGTTAAATGAATTGTACAATGATTTTAGAAATGCCAATATCATTTTTTAAACCGGCAAACATATTCATGATAGATTTAGAAACAAAAGCGTATGTAGATTAGATTGTTCCGTTAGGATACGGCAGGCATGAACAATTTATGTGTAATGGAATTTATCATTCACTGGTCTCGTGATATATAATTTAGAGGATTTTCAAAACATGCTTTAACAAATTCGAGGGTTTTTTTTTTAATTTTTCTTCATATTAATACTTATTTTTTTGGGCTCCTAGCTCGTGAGCTGCAGAAGAATGAGGGTAACGTGCAATGGAAGACGGAAACGAAAATTTGACAGCTAGCCCATATATTTTCTGTCAAATTTGCTCTTCGTCGCCGTTCCGTTGTATTGCGTTGAGGCTGATACAGCAATCCAGAAAATACGGTGGCCCAGAACTGTAGAATGAATTCCGCGGTAGATCCCATAGCGAACACTTCATTCAAGTACCATCTACTCACAGCAGCGGTGACAGAGCAGAACGAGGAGTTGACTTCATGGTGATCAGGAAGCAGATGAAGCGTGTTATCCGGTGGAAGCTGATAAGCGGCCACATTTGCGTGTTGATAATTCAAATTCTTCAATTATAGCCTGATCAACATCTATGCCACAACGAACAATAAGCCTGATGACGTGAAGGATGAGTTCTATGAACCTTGATAAGGCCTACGAAGAGTGCCCAACACACGAAAAGATTGTCATCGGGATGCAAATGCGCGATCGGACATGATCGGAAAGCCTTCATTCCGCTACATAATGGTCTGCGACTTGTGACTTTTTCTGCGAGGGATGGCAATAAGCAGTACCTACTGCACGTAAGAATATCCGCAAACACACCTGGCAACATCCGGGGAGATACTTGCTCACAGATAGACCACGTACTAGTCGACGGACGACATTTCTCGGTTGTTATAGAAGTCCTTCAGAGGTCCGCACATCGACTCAGATCACTATCTTGTAGTTGCAAAAATTCTGGCGCGACATTCCAGCGTCACGAATTCACGAAACAACAGGCATCGTTCTGTTTCAATATCCAACCCTTGTCAGTTGAAGGAGTTACTGAACAGTACCACTAGAAGCTGGACGAGCGGATAGGAGATGCCACATCTGGCGACGTCAACAGATTGTGAAACAATATCCACGAAGCTGTGATCTCAACAGCGCAGGAAGTGTTATGCACTACAGCGGCACCAACGAAAAGGTTGGTTTGATGAGGAGTGCCAGCGAGTGACGGACGAGAAAAATGTTGCTAGAAGTCGAATGCTAGTGGCTCGTACCCGTTCCAACAGAGAGCGGTACAGTATCCTAGTAACATTTTGGTTTAATACTGGTTTTATAACACTCTTGAAGAGTAAATTATGGTATTCATGAGCGTTATAAAACTTAAAATATTACTTGGGTGTAGCAAGGCCAGAAGAGAAACGAATCCACCGCAGACAAAAGGCAATTCGAAGAGAGTGTGATCGCGGAAGCGCAGGAGAACATGGATAGAAACTGTAGATAGTAGAATCTATAGATGAGCGAAAGCATGACTGAGTTGATTTTGTTGACCGTGCACGCGGGCATATGACGTCACAGCCCTATATATTTCCATTGAAATCGTGACGTCATGCTCGTTCGGAGACACGTTTGACAGTTCGTTTGGAGACAGAGGATTTATCTTCGCTCATACATATATTCCTCTATCTATAATAGAAACGATATGCGAAGGTTTTACGCCAGTGCCCGTCATGTGCAATGACCGAGAGGGGAATTTGCTGACAGACAAGACTATGGTAGCAGCCAGGTGGGAGGAGCACTTCGAAGATTTGTTGAACGCTGAAAATGAAGGTGTAATGAGGAGCAGGATGGACATAGTCGGCGACGATCAAGCTGTGGAACCACCAACGCTGGACGAGGTTAAAAGTACTGAACGAGCTGAAAAGGAAAGCTGCTGGAAGGACGAGATCCCGGTCGAGCTTTCAAACAGGAAGTGAGCTGCCTGCGGCTGGTTGGATGGCCTCATATGCCCAATCTATAAGAAAGAGTACAACAGAGTGTGCCAATTACAGAGGGATCACCCTTCTGAACTCGGCGTGCAAAATCCTGTCGCATATCCTTTTTAACAGACTGAGACCGATTGAGGAGTCCTTTGTCGGCGATTACCAGGCAGGTTTTCGTGAGAGCCGATTAACGATGGATCAGATGTTTAGCCTGGGATAATCCTTTAAAATTCCGGGAGTACAACTTGCATACTCACCATCTGTTCATTGATTTCAAAGCAGCAGTGATTCAGTGAAAAGAAATGAGCTGTGGCAGATAATGTTCACATGGTTTCCGGCAAAACTGTTATATGATACGTGCAACGCTGGATGGCTTGAAATCGCGATTATTTGGAGAAGTGCGTCCACCCTGTTTGTGATCTTACGATTGAACAGGTTGATGCACTTTCGAATTTATTGTTCAACATTGCACTCGAGGAGACTATTAGGAGATCTTTCTGCAGAGGAACGGATATCATCACATGGTCGCATATGCTCTTTGCTTTGCGGACGACATCGACCTTATTGGAATCGATCGCAGAGCAGTAGGAGGCTTTGTCCCACTGAAGAAGGAAACGGCGAGGATAGGCAACCATTAACTCTACCAATACAGAGTATATGGTGGCAGGTGAGATAAAGGAAGACCCAGTGATCTTTTCCTTAGGTAGTGCTTGATGGGGATGTGTTGAAGTGACAATGAGGTTTCCGTGAAGTGAGAATACGTATTGCTGCTGCGAATAGCGCCTTTTACGGATTACGTAAACAGCTTAAGTTTTGACAAGCAGACGGAAACGAATTTGCATAAAAACTCTGATTCTACCAGTGGCCCTTTATGGACATGAAGCATGGGCATTAAAAGAGGCGGATCGGACAGGTTTCGGGGTTTTCGAGCGAAAAGTGTTGCGTACAATACTCGGAGGGAAACTACAAAATGATGTGTGGCGTAGACGCATGAATCATGAGCTGTATTAAGTATATAAAGAAGAAACATTTTGAATCGTATAAAATACGCCAGTCGGCTGGTCACTTAGTGCGAATGTCGGAAGAAAGAATAGAAGAAACAATATTCACAGAGAACCACATAGGGGCCGGCGACTTCGTGAAGGCTGGCTCACGCGCTGGAATCGGACCTGGGGACCCTAATGTTCGGGAAAACTGGAAGAACATCGCCCAAGACCGACGATTATGGAGCTTCACAATACGCCAGGCATAGGTGTATCGACGCTGTAGCCAACAAGGTATCCAGGTAGGTAGGTATTTTCTCCGGAGGAACCGGATTTCGAAACATGTCAAATATGTCGAGTTACTAACAATGTTGTAAGCAGGTTTAATTGATTGAATTTTGTCATCATTGAATTCTGAATAGTTGTATGGATTTCATGCGCTGATTCCCACACGTTGTGTAAGGGTAATTGTTTATGTCGATATTCAGCGTGAAACGCTAGGATCGTCAATATACTAAATGATAATAAGTGTTAATCACTTAGTATATTAAATGATACTAGCGTTTCCGCGGTGAATATTAGACATAGACCAATGTACTTAGACAAAGTTGTATATGGAATCAACGCTGAAGTCCGCCATATAACATTTTCAGAATTTCTCTGGAATGAGTATGCTGAATACTAAAAGATATGAAATGATAAGTTCAATCCCTGTTCATAACTGATCAAAAATTGCTATTTTCCCCTGGGGCATCAGTCTCCCGATTTCGGAATATATCCAACTTGTCCAGAAACCCTCAAAGTTTATTCCATTTCTTGAGCAAAATCATGAAGTTTGGCCATTTTCCCCGGAGACACAATTCCGGAAGAAAACGGAACATGTCCAGCTTGTTCAAAAGCCTCAAAATGAGCTCCATTGATCTTCTTTTGCAAAACCATGAAGTTTGAGATATCCCAAGCAAGGCTTCGTAAATGATCAAAACTGGCCATTTTCCTCGAAAAGAGGTATTGTTCCGGAAGATTCCGGAACATGTCCAACTTATCCAAAAACCCCAATTATGATTTACACATGATTATGATTTTCTAAGTGATTAAATGAAAGCGTGAATCGTACGTTCAGGCTTTAAGGCTTGAAAGCGTTCAAAGCCTCATGAAAAATTTTATCAATATTATTGCTTTTTTGTATTTTTTTTATGGATATTTTCTTATTTTCTTATTGCTCTTTATTGATTGTTTTGTAGAAACTTTTTAATTTTATATGGAAAAATATATGTATTTTGTGGAAAATTTTGTAATTGTTTATTGCTAATATTGATTTATCTGTGGAAATTTGGTAGGATTTTTTTTCGTGATTTAGATTTTTTTATGGAAATTTTTTTTTTTTAATTTTTGCTTTTAAAAGTGATGATTTATTTTTGTTTTGGAAAATTCTCAATTGCTTATGGATTTTTTTTGTGTGGAAATTTTATATTTGTTCATTGCTTGCTAATCTCTTTATAGGCAATTTCCTAATTTTTCATGGAAAATTTCTAATTTGTCATGTAAATTTTATTTGCTGCCATTATCCGATAATGAAAGAATACGGACTGATTTTACGGCGACGACTCTTAGCGTGAAACAACGGACACGAATAGAAACATGGAACGTTTTAACCCTAGCCCAGCAGGGTAAATTGGCACAACTTGCCAATGAGGCACGCCGCATGAAGCTTTAAATCCTGGGATTGAGTGATGTCCGTTGGCCAGACTTTGGAGAACACAGAACGCCGCCGAGACAAGTTCTGCTATACTCTGGTTTACGAGGAGTTGGCATCGCGGAGTTGGCTTCCTACTAAGCGCTCAGGAACACTCTGCGCTTATGAAGTGGGAACCTACAAGTGAAAGGATAATCGTTGCCAGACTTAGAACACGGGTCCGAAACCCACTATAATCCAATGTTATGCGCCAACCGATGCTGCGATCAGTAAGACAAAGAGAACTTTCAGTCAACTCAATGCGTCGTAGATAGAATTCGAAGGGTGATATCAAGATCAGTTTGGGCGACTTCAGCGAAGATCGGATCCGATAACCGAACCATGAGCGCCTTATGGGACGCCATGGTCTCGAAGAAATGAGCGAAAACGGAGAGCTGTTCGCAGAATTTGTGGATAACGACATGGTGATAGGAGGATCGCTCTTCCTCATCGACCGGTTCTACAAGGTTCGTGGGTCTCCCGTGACGGCTTTACAGAAAATCAAATCGACCACATCTGCATCAGCTTGAGAACCGGAGCCTTTTGATGTACGGAATAAACGTAGTGCCGATATCGCGTCTGATCATCATCTCCTAATCGGCGAAATACGCCGGCATTGCGCGGATTCGTCGGCAGGAGGAAAGAGTTGGACGACGATTCAAACACGCTGACCGAAGATGCCACGGTGAAACGGTCCTTCGTTGAAGAACTGGAGACGTGCTGCAGATATTCCGAAGGTGGCAGCGTGGAAGACCAATGACCGCATCAAGAATGCCTTCATCGCCACCAGCGAGAAAATCTGGGCGAACTGCGCACCCAGAGAAATCACTGGATCACCGATGAGACCTGGAGGAAGATAGAGGATGAAGAGAAGCCAGCCGCGAAGAGCGATCAAAACCAGAGGAGCCAAAGTTTTAGCCTCAACGATACGCGGCTCTTGAGAAGGAAGTAAAACGCTCATGCTCGACGGGACAAGCGAGCGTGAAGACTCTCTAGCGACGAAGGAGAGAGCCGCTGCAAACGGGGATATTCGCCTTCTACGGTATTTCACGACGCTTAAGGGGCGATGAATGCAAGATGCCCGTGAAGACGCGAATGTTTTTGACCGACGAACTGACCAGTGCTGGTCGAGCACTTCGAACAACTTTTTCGCAAGCAGCCAGGCCATCCCACCTCGGCATGGTCTGCCTAGGATCCGACGTATAACACGCGTCAACACCGAAGCTCCATCACTGCTAGAGATTCAAACAGCCCTCCAATGAAATCGAATAAAGCCCCAGGGTCGATCGCATATCAGCCGAGATGCTCAGCCGACCCATGACATCCGCTCAACTACTGCATCGTTTATTTCGTAATATCTGGGACATCGCAACTTTCCCGGTCGACTGGAGTGTATCTAGTGAAGGTGCCCAAGGTGACCTGACTGCATGCGATAACTAGCGAGGCATTGTTGCTGTGACCGTTCTCAAAGCTCTATGCTAAATTACCCCAGCCCGGATTCAGGAGAAGACGATGCGACTCTCCGGCGGCAGAAGGCCGGATTCCGTGCCGGAAGATCCTGTGGACCATATTGTCACGCTCCGAATCATTCTGGAGCAGGTCAACGAATTCCAGTCAACGAGTCCTCTCACATGGTATCTCGATCGAAAAAGCTTTCGACCGTCTCAATCACGAATATATGTGGGGCGCCCTGGGACGAAGGGGTTCCGAGAAAATCATAAGCCCATCGAGGCTCAGTACGAGGCCTTTTCGTGAGAGTGCTGCACAATTGTCTTGTCGACCCTATCCGGCGCAGCTGGTGTGAAGCAAGGTGTATTCTATCACGTTACTTTTCCTCAGTAATCGACGAGATTCTAGATGCGATTGACGTGAACCAAACCGCGGGCTTTGGCAGCCTATAATGATGGAGCACCAAACGACTTCGAATTGGCTGATGACGTTGCACTCCTCGCGCAACGGCGCTCTGATATGCAGAGTAAGCTCAACGACCTTGTCGAGCGCTCCTCTTCGGCAGGTTTAGTCATGACGCCTTCCTGTTTCACAGTAGCCGGGCAATCAGTGGAGAATGTTGAATGCTTCCAATATCTTTGTAGCCAAATGGCGTCAGACGGCGGTACCAAGTTCAACATAGGCGCATGGATCAAGAAAGCAAGGCCGCCTTTGCGAGTTAAGAAATATCTGAAAAACAGGCAGATAAGAAGCACCAAAATACGAATTTTCAACTCTAACGTGAAATCTGTGCTGTTATACGCTAGCGAAACATGGTGTGTATCAGTGAAAACACTCAACGGTGCAGGTGTTCATTAACATATGCCTGCGGTATTTAATTCGGGCCTGGTGGCCTCACAACTGGATCTCAAACAACGAGTTCCATCGTCGTATTCGCCAGAGGCCGATCAACTAGCTATCTTGTGTAACTGATGCATAACGTGAAAATACCCATCAATAGCGTTACAAATAAGACAATAGAGCAGTGTTTGCTTAGCTAGGAATTGCCCCCTTCCCTAAACAAGCATTAGACTGGAACCCAGCGGGACATCGCAGCAGAGGCAGACCCAGAGGTTCATGGCGGCGGCCTCAATAAAGAAATAAAAGAAGTCGACGAAATCTAACCTGGCAACAGGTTAAAGCGATAGTTGGGCAACGCTCAGGATGGAGATCTTCAAATCGTCCTTTGCACACCGGAGGTACAGGATCATAAGTAAGTAAGTAATTATCGGATAAGTTTTTAAAGGAAATTTAAACGAATTTGCAAATGAATTTTCAAGGGATTCTTTAGTCCTTAGTTCTAATTCTGATGATGTTTAGAATTCCATCTTTGATTTTTCGAAAAAATACCTTCCATTTCCGGATCTATCTGCGAAGTAATTCCCTGAGAATTGTCAAAACGAATCGAGTTCAGTGCGAGATTTCTCTTGTTTCGGACAGCAGAACGATGCCACTATGGGGCGGCTCCATACAAAGTGGTGGTCAAAAATATTTTTTTGGTTTTTCCGCATTATTTTATAGTATTCTAGTAAGATTAGCATATAATTAATCATATTTATGCATTTTCATCGCATCCGGAAGGTGTAACTAGTATTTAACCCAGTAATGAGCTACGTATTCTAAACAATAAACTTGAACGATTGTTTTTAATTTTAGGGCAGTTCAAACGCAAATTAAAACTAGAATAAGGTTGCTAATGATTAAACAGGAGAAGTGGAGGTAAGACCCCCCGCAACAAGATTTGACCCTTCGCATTTTTTTAAACTATGCATAAGAGATTCTTTTATCAATCAGGTATTTTGGTGAAGAATTATTTGTCTTCCGAACCCCCTCCCCCCACACAAAGTTATCTCCCTTATGGAAATATTTTTTCCGTACAAAAAATCAATCAAACTAGTCGAAAGGATTATTTTTAATATGTTTCGTTTTTACTGAACATATATCACCATCTTTAACAAAGTTCACGATTTTCTCCATTTTTCATACTGCAGGATGAATATAGGAGCATCTTGATCTCCATCTCATTGAATATATATTTATCTCATCGCGAAACAAAGAAAAACGGCATCAAATTAGTCGCTCTTTTTGTCAACATGCGTGTTCACTGCGCAAAAAACACAAATAAGAAATAAATTTCATTGTTTTGTACAAAATAAAACATAATTTTATTGTTAAATTGTCATAATAAATTTTAATCATTAACTTTCCTTAAACTAAATAAAATTGACAAGCAATTCTACTCATTTTCTACATTTTCATCGAGAGCAAAATCATCATCAAGTTGTTTAACATCATCCATTAATTCGTCTAGTGCATTATCTTTACTGTTTACATTTCAGAGCTGTAAAGATCTTCGAATAAAAGTGATTTTACAAATCTGGATATTCATGTGATACTTTCTTTCGCATTCTGCTACCTAGATTTATTGAACTTATCAAAGGATCAGATGAGTTCATAGCTCAATAAAGACGTCAGTAGATTATCAACTCGTGGCCTTTCCCAGCATGATGGGTGACATTTTTTTAGTTTATGTTGGTCTCTGTTGTTCTTCAGCTAACATGCGCCCTCTTTGTGCATGGATTATTATGCTTCCAGCGTGAGCGAGATCTTTATGCACTGTTGCTGGAATTTATACCAATCATACAATTTAATTATCGCCGATATGTTTCTTTACAATAGTCATCCATTTTTTTAGGATTGATCGGACTCAATTGATTACTATTAAAATATTACGAAATATAACAATAAGATCTTCGTCAATGTCCAAAACTTTGGAAAGTAATTCAGGATTTGAAAAGCTTTTCGACATACGTTTCCGTTGTGCTGGTCCCTGCTCCACCTGCCCTGGGTTGATCAACTCGTAACTCGAATGCTTCTACAGTTTTTCAGTAACGAGTTTTTTCCGATGCAAATTTGGCCTTTAAATCCATCGGGATCTTCCACTTTTAATTTCCATCCTGTAGGAAATATGAAAACACTCAAAAATCGCATCCAAGCGTGCAGTGGAGATATGCCGTAATGAAGAGCATCTTCGTTCGATCTCATCCTGCTTCAAGCTTCTGTAAAAGTAAAAAACAATGTTATCTTTTATGTCACTCAAATTTGCTAAAAAAAGTATTACCTTTATATCACTCATTACATTTGAGGTAGCTCCACAAATTGAACAGTTGGACATAGAAAAAGTATCGGTTACATAATTAAGAACTTTGCCGTCGATCATAATCATAACGAAAATAAAATCAACCAAAACAAATTCGCCATTCGATAATTGGATTTTTACTGGACAAGCTCACTTATTTGATTTTCAATATATCTCTTGAAGCCATCTCTTTTGATTCTTTGATAAACTCAGCATAATTGGACACAGAACGAATGCTTTGGGGTGTTAAGTTGCCACAAAATGCTCTCCTTGTCATTCTGATAATAAAGTTGTATAGGAGTTGTCGTCACTGAAAAGACGTCACTGTCATCCTTTGATTTGGCATTGATAGCGCTTGGTGGTATTGTGAATAGCCTGTAGAGCCATCCATACCCCAGCTGCTTAAAGCATAGTCTGTGTAATCGTTGGTATTCATTTGTTGGACGATTTCGCATCAATGATCTTGATAATTATTTCTGCTGATGGTTCATGAGTGCCTGTAATTTGACCTGAAAAGAAAGGAACATTTAAAGTTTGTGTACTGGGAAAACATGTGGATATTTATCTCTACCTGAATTTTGATGGTGACTCTCGATTCACTCGGCTAAAGGGAGCAAACTTTTTCATGCTCTTGATTACATGTAGCTCGGAAACCTTGATGGGTTCTTTTTCACTGTTTGCTCATATGCATATTTGTAAAATCGCAGTCTAAAAAATATCTGAATGCCATTTCAGGTGACATCATTCCATGTGAATCTTTGAGAGTCGTAAACATTTTAGATGCACTTTCACGATTTTTGATAACATGGCCATAGGTGGTTAAAAAACACTTTTTCAAATTTGATGGGCCGCCCTTATTCGGTTTTATTTGTTTCGATCTCTGAACTTTACCGGTCAACGTTGACGGTGCTAAACTCGTTGGAGTTTATATGTGTCAGTGATTTGCAGTAAGACATTACGATCAAAAATCATAATACTCATTCAGTTCTTGTAGAATTAAATACAATATTATGTTGACCGCGAGAAGATTGAGTTTATTAGCAAAGATATTAGCATTTTATGAGTGTTGTAGGGTGAATTTATTTCTTTTCAAAGGTAAAAGAAACGAAATTTGCTCAAACCCACTTCAGAGAAATGCTAATAACTTAGCCGGGCGATTTCAATTTGAGTTCGTTCAACAGATAGGTGCTTGCTTTGCACTCGTTTTCAGTAAAAAAGTCAGCTGGGTAATGCGTACCGTTAGTACTTTGCGTACCTGGAGGAATAAAATAGACCCCATTTTGCGGTCAACCCATTTCGATCCCATTTGGTAGAGGAAAACCACTACAGGTATATTACAACGGCAGCAACAGAGCAGAACTTGCAGTTGACTTCAGAACATAAGAGAAAGCCTTTTCCGTTTTGTCGTTGGTACGAAAAGCCTTCATCCCGCTACCAATAATAATGGTCTGCGATTTATGACCTTTGCTGCTGCTAGAGAAATAGCAATCAATCAATCATTTGATAAAACTCACTGGAAACGATAGTCGGTCAAGGCCAGTTGAGTTGGCTAGTCGGCTAAATGTGCTACGACTAAGCATATGCGGTATTTCGAAAAATTTCGTTACAGGTGGTTCGAAACGAAATTCCGCGGAATTTCGCGGAATTTGAGCATGACGAAATCTGATTTCTTGATTTCGTTTCGTAAAATTACAAAAATTTCGCTAGAAAAAACTAGCTTCTAACGAAAAATTTGACTGCGCCGCTGAACAAAATCATAAAAAAACAGCTTTTTGATTTTACATTTTTATATTATACAGCTTTTTCTATTAACGCTTATGTAGTAATCCCATAATGAGTCGACAAATACGTGTTTAGTTTCCTTCCAAGAAACGTCTCCAGTGTTTTGTTAGAAATATCTAAAAGAAAACGAAAAGTATCTTTAACTATTCTATCCTATGTTTTACAAAAGTGATCCGACTCAATATTAAAAACCGTCAGGCTTGGAGTGTAAATTTAATTGAATATATATCAGACCAGTATAACTTTGTTGAAGCGTCAAAGTCGTGGCGTGGATTCCTAGGGCCCTTGTGAAGTTTTTTAGCGCCTCTTTCTTATTAAAGGCCAATTTCTTCATCTCCGCTTTGGCCTCAAACCAGGTTTAAGCGCATGAGTAAGCACCGCTTAAGAGTTAGAAAGGCCCTAAGGAAAACATAATGCAACATTTTACGTTCAAGCAACAATTTTCTTAATAAAAAGTTCAGACGATTGAAGGTTCTTCACACAACAGTCAATATTTGACGAATCTTCGAAATGTACATACAGCCCCCAAGATTTAAATTTAAACTCTGTGATATTATTTGACTATTTGCACAGTATGAGTGCAGAATCGATCGTGTTGCTGCTGGTCACGGGACGGCATCTAGTCTAGGAAACGCAAACTGAAAAAAATGCCTCGCGGGCAGTGTGCTATCGATCGTGTTGATGTTGGTCATGCTAGCTAGTGCGGGAGAATACGAGATTAAAAAAATAATGTCTGCATCGAAGAGCACAAAATTATGTAGTGCAGAATCGATCGTGTTGTAGAGGCTTATTAAACGAAGCACATTGATTATGCGTCGGATTGATTTGAAACACGGTTTTCGTCTTCGGGTTTTCAAAATAACTTCGTTTAGTCGCTTACCAAGGTGGCTTCACATGAATTACCTTTTCAACTAACCAACGATTCCCGATTTGGTAATGCAGCAACTCAAATGTGATCAAATTCGGTTGTATATAAGTCCGAGTATAAGACACATAAATTGTTGTGCCTCATGTGCTCGGGAAACTAATCTTTCTCTCCTAATACTAAATTGACTGTAAGGACGTGACCAGCATCGTTATTGGTCATGAATTGGAAACTCCGAAGCAAGTACAATGATTTTTTTTATCCCAAGCAGATTATTCAATTGGTAAGCTATGCATATTCCGCGGAAAAAAAAAATTAAAATTTCGTTTCGTTTCGTAAAATTTCGAATTCAATGGACCTTGATTTCGTATCGTTTCGGAATTTCGAAAGTAAATCTATATTTCGTTTCGATTCGTTTCGAATCAACATAGACATTTTAAATTTCGTTTCGTTTCGTTTCGTTAGGAAAAAGTGTGTTATCGCATACCCTTAGTACGACGAATCTTGGAGCGCTCATTAGCGCATTGAGGATGATGCCGGTTGGATCTCAAATATGGTTCTGGCAGGTGTATCATTGGCTCAGGGTCAGGTTGTCTTCCGCCCCATAAAATCGTGGTGGGTCTTGTAGCAAGTTGTCCTAAGCCGGTCGCCTTGTTCTGCCTATTGGAAGGAAGTAAGTTAAGATGATGTGGGCCCTCCTTAGCCGTGCGGTAAGACGCGCGGCTACAAAGCAAAACCATGCTGAGGTTGGCTGGGTTCGATTCCCGGTGCCGGTCTAGGCAATTTTCGGATTGGAAATTGTCTTGACTCATGATATACGAATGCAAAAATGGTAACTTGGCTTAGAAACCTCGCAGTTAATAACTGTGGCAGTGCTTAATGAACACTAAGCAGCGAGGCGGCTCTGTCCCAGTATGGGGATGTAATGCCAGTAAGAAGAAGAAGAAGAAGAAGAAGTTAAGATGATATTACCTGACTAGTGCTGATCTGGCTCTGAACACGCAAGTGTCAACCCTTGCATGGCCTTCCTGGATGTAGGCATGTATAGAAACCAGTGCACTTTTTTTTATTTCTCGGAATAGCTTATTTCAATCAATTTAGCTAAAAAAACTTTTTCTGTAGCTCTTAAGTTGGCTGATTTAGAGCAATTTTACTTAATTGGATTAGGGTGTACCTTTTTTTTATTTCTTTATTAAAGAGGCTTGCAGCCCTAGGCTGGCTCACCTCTGACAAAGGGTGTACCCCAAAAAAAAAAACAGTATTTTTGATCTAGTTTGTTTGTTTTAGATTTCTCGAAAAAGTCGTCTTCAGATGGGTTAATAAATAATAAAAAAAAATTTTGATGGGTAAATATGGTCAATATCTTTTCCCGATTAAAAGCTATAATCGTTTTTCTGTCAAAATTGTTTTTTTTTCATGAGTTGATATCTCCGGTTAGGGCAGACCAAAAAAATATGTTCACACGGCATTTGAAAGAGAAATTTATATTACTTATTGTGTCAAAAAAATAGGGATATGTTATTTTTTTATCTCAAGTTTTGCCAATTTTACTTAAATCATGTTTTTTCAAATAATCTGATTTAACTCGACAACGGAAGGCCATAAAACGGTTTTAGGCCCAAAATGCATCATTTCTAGTAAATCTTGCAATACGACGATGAAGATAAAACTTATAAAAAGTGTTAAAGCTGTATATTTTTAATATTTAATTTTTCACGTATGTCACCTTCTGAAGACTTTTGGAGACTTTTGATCGGAAAAAGATATTGAGCATATTTACCCATCATAAGTTGATTTTTTTAAGCTCTAAAAGTCACCTGAAGACAACTTTTTCGAGAAATCTAAAACAAACAAACTGGATCAATAATACTGTTTTTTGAGGTACACCCTAATCCAATTAAGTAAAATTGCTCTAAATCAGCCAACTTAAGAGCTACAGAAAAAGTTTTTTCTAGCAAAATTAATTAGAATAAGCTGCGCTACACCTTTGTAGAACATAGCATATCAATATTCCGAAAAAAAAAAAATATTTTCAATTTTTTTTATATGATGGGCTACCCTATTTTTTGGTTGCAAAAAATATAGTTTTGGCGAAAAATGCATCTTTCCGCGTAAATCTGTATACTGGACCATAGTGCAGTGGTCGTCGACTAATTCAGTAGGATTCGTTGGAAACCGCGACTGCAATGATTTTCTAGTAGGGGAAGTGGGGGTAACACGCCCATAGGTGCTTTTTTGCCTACAAAATCGTTTTAAAACCATTTTTGACGACGATTTCGTGTGGAACATAAAGAACACGAGTAAGCAGCATGGCTCATGGCTCAATTATTAATTTACCAATGAATAACAGCGATAGAAAGACTAAATTTCACCGAGCTAGAATTGCATCAAAACACGCAAAAATCATTTTTTCGAGTTTTTCATGTATAACTAGAGAAAAATCATGAAATATATGTATCCAATGGCAATATTTTTCATTGATTCATCGTATAGACTATTGAAAATAATCAAAATGGGGATATTTAACCTTATTCAGGGGTGGCGCGTTTTAACCCCTATGGGCGTGTTACCCCCACTTCCCCTACAATTAGATATCTGTCATCGGTAGTCAGTCGCAGATATGCTGTTCTTTAGTATGCGCTGATGAAAACTGGCTGAAATGGTGGTTTTCATTGATAAAAATGGCATTTTCCTTAACGTGGGCGTCCTAACCCCAGTTCCCCTAGTACGAGTGATTGGGGCGCGTCATGCGCAGTGGTAAACCGTTCGCGAGATGGGGTTTGATGAGATCTCGATCTGATATGTAGGGTGGAGAGTGGAGTTAAAGTAGAGCAGCACAAGTCTGACAAAAATGGTTGCAGCAACTTGATTGTGACTGAATCTGGTCACATATAAGTTGCAGTAATCTAAGTGGCGCATGTGTGCTGCCAGGGTAGTCCCTTGGTACCTTCTCAATGACGAGTGCTGATAGCCATGCTATCAACATGCTCGACTAGCTCCTGTCCGGCATGTGGGTTGTCGTCGAGCAATGTGATGCAATCATCGAGTTCATGTATGGTCGATAGAACATCAGCAATGAAGTGAAACAGAACCTGCTGCTACTTCTACAGTCGTTTGAAGCCGCATGGTGGGGGACTGGAAGCGGAAGCCGAGAAAGGATTCCAGACCGACCTTATGCCTCCAAGGAGGAACGACGATTGACTTGACGATTGATTGAGAGGCGATTGACTTCACCAAGCATGTCAACGAGGGGAAGACTGTAATGCGCTTAATGCAGCGGTCCAGTGGAGAGATGGGCCGTATAATCAAACAAGTATGATCGCCAAGGCGAAGAGGCGTTTGGTCGGTACGAAGCGTGGTGCAGCAGAATCCGGGAAACAATGACCTGAGAAGGCGCCATTCTGGCCAAAGCGCAGGGTGAAAGGCATTGGTGCGACCCAAGCAGCTGAGCCAAGGATGAAAGCCAGCCAGTCCAACAGCGGAACGAAAATTCCTGGCGTCGTAGCTCATCATTCAAAGAAACTGAGAGACACAGACAAAGCCTTTTTGGTGAAAACCAACTAAAAAAGGTACGTCGTAGTCCTGAAATTCATGTGAGCTGCCAAAAGAACTTTGGGACTTGGTGAGGACGTGCGAAGCGTCAGACGCACTAACGCCGGAGAACTTATCTTGGTGCTGAAACGTGGAGCGCAATCCTGTTTCACGGCTTACAAAAGCTGACCTAGAAGGTCCACGGTAATGGCATCGATTAGAGGTCGTTGGGCGTCAAAGTAATTCTCCAGTGTAAACAGCTGGATGAGTTTACTGAGGCAGATGACATCATTTCCGCCGGTGGCCCTCTGGCATGCAGGTAGTCTGTGAATGCTGGAGAAGCTACAAATCGGTTGGCTAATATGTCCAGTTGGCATATTCCAGCCACACTCAGTGGAAAGGAGCTTTAAGTGCTTCGAATCTGGCCATAAGTCTTGAACATCACTCTCCTTGCATGCTCGTACAGCATAGCCAACAATGGAAACTGGGTAACTGATGGCCTCAATATGGTTGCGATTTTTACAACGACAACCCGATATCCAATCTAGGAGGTCGTACATACATCTGTAATAGGGTGTTACCATAGCTATAGATTAATGGAGTATTATGCCGTAATCTGAAAAAGTGACGTATGCGCCAAATTACTACATGCTAGTTTTCCATTTTTCTGTTAAAGAGCACGACGAGTACTATTCGTTAACATCATTTTCGAAAAATGGTTAAAACGTCATTTTTTCAGATTACGGCAGTATTCTATTACAGCTGCTATGCCTCAGCCCGGGGCTATTGTCCCACCTAATGGACCGGAAGTCAATTGTCATCGCGGGCGACTTTAATGCTTGTAAAGGGAAAAGGCGTATTACTGGTATGGATAGAGCATTCCATGGTTCACGTTACCAGCTTAGGTCCCGCAACATGCATACAGAAACGAAATTTGCAACTCATATGTGACTAGATATAGTTACAATCAAGTTGCTGTAACCATGTGCTACGTACAATACTCCGCACCACGTTTGGTTGAAGATCGAGGCTGCTCGTAATAGCAACTTCGGCTTTCAACAACGTGGTTCCTCAGTTCAGCCATGCGCATTTGGGCGCATTTGGAAGATGGAGAGGATCTATTACCAGAGGGGAAGAACGGTAGATCAGTCGACGACATCTGGGAGGGAAAAAGACCCGTTAGATCGAACGCAAAATTGAAAATGTGTTGCAATTACCTGCAAGGCTCCTACGAAGGCATCGAGCAAATTTCGGCGTGCTATACCAGGATCTACGTACAAAATGTTAATTTTCCGGCTTGTCTGGAACTGGGAGGAGCGCTAATGTAACAACTGGTCTGATGACTGCTTCGGAAGACGCTGTTTTGAGGGTGACGACTCGCACTATGCCGTCCTTTGCCGGATGGTGACTGGGCTCCTGGATCGCTTTGCGTGATTGAAGCTTCTGGAGATATTCAGGATAACATCTAGACTAGATTTTCTGGAAACGCTTCTGTGTGAGCTCCCAGTGTGACAGGCGGTTGTCGGGAACTTCGGTCAGATCACAATCGGCGACGGCTTGCTGGCTTTGATCCTACCAGGAAGTGTACCGGAATGAGAGCTGCCAGGTCGAACGGATCGTTCGGCACGAGGGGTCTAGAGTTCACATTTCGATTTTTGCTAGAATATTGCACATGTCCTCGTGGCTAATGTTCGTATTACCAATTTCACGCAGTAGATGGTGCTTGGCGGATTTGATGGCTGCTTCCCACAGATCGCTGAAGTGCGGAGCATGTTTTTTTTTTTAACGAAGGTAATGGAAATTTGCAACCAGACATCTGGGGAGGCGAGGCCAGGTAGTGTGGGGATGGAATCAACACTGCCGACCCACTAAAACCAACTCCTTCCTCTCCAATCATTCCCCCGGCCCGCAATTAAGCAATACTTCGGGGAAGACTATTGGGCATTGCGCCCCCTCCATGACGTACACAAGTGCACGTATGCGCTTCAACTCCGACACTCCCCATGCAACACATTTGCACAAGACACACTAGCACCACATGTGCCCCTATACTCACCTGACTATGCCGCTAGAATGATTGCAAGAGGATTACCAGGTACCCTGCAGGGGGTACCCCACGCCGCCATCTCACAACATAGACAGTCCTCAAACAGTATGGTGTTCACCCCGTCCTGCAACAGGGTGGCACCACTTGTCTACCAATCCGGAGGCGACCCTAGGTTCGTGGCTCCTATGCCGCTCCTACCTCAGCTACGAGGCAGACCCTTTCATGTCTCCTATTTCTGAGGTGCCGCAGAAGCATCAACCCCCCGACACTCCTGCCAGTCATAGCGAGACTTTCGTGTCCCATACTTCTGAGGTGCCGCAGAGGTATCTGCCCCCGACACTCCTGCCAGGCCTATCGAGACTTCACTCAATCCGTACCTGACAGCCGGATCACACTACTGCCTAAGCAGCCACTCTGACCATACGTACCATGCGAGTCTGACTTGTGTGCTCGCTCATACATTCAGTCCCGATCGCTTGCACCACTTGTGCACCACTCTCTTGACATTCAGTCACTCACTCAGTGGGGGTTGTAATACCCCCATCCCCCATTTTTATCCACCCTGTGCACTTCCTGTGCATTGTTTGGGTGTGGAAAACCCGGCACGTCACGCGTGTTTAACACTCACCTACCCGGGCTTTGATACTGCCAATAGGTCATCGTCAGGAACTTTGCAGGTAGCACCTAGAGATGTCGTAAAATCTCGATTAATCGATTAGTTACTAATCGACTACTCTTGATTCTTGTCGATTATTGAATCGATTAATCATTGTATAGTAATCGATTCAAAATTAATCGATTATCACAACGATGAATCGATTAATCGAAATAATCAATTAATTTTCGACATCCTTATGATGTAGTAAAATTCTGATTAATCGATTAGTAACTAATCGATTACTCACGATTCATCTCGATTATTGAATCGATTAATCGTTGGGTAATAATCGATTCAAAATTAATCGATTATCACAACGATGAATCGATTAATCGAAGTAATCGATTAATTTGCGACATCTCTAGTAGCACCCCCAGTAAACCACATATCGTATATGAAATGATAAATTGTATCGCATATATTGCTATTTTCTTCCACATTCGTATATGACTGCTTATAAAGATGGCTAAAATATCAATAATATTGTATATGATACCTGCGTATGCAATATTTACGATTGCGTTTATGAAAGTCATAAACCTATTTAAACAATATCAGTTTTATCGGATCAAATCAGAAATATCGTTTATGTATACAAATATTGTCATGCAAATCATATACCGATGTGCGTTGTACGTAAGGTACCCCGGGGCAAGTGGGACCTAAAAAAACGCTAGTTCAGCAAAATCGTTAACGCATATTTAGAAAACAGGGTATTTCAGGACATTAACCACGAATACATCATTTTATGCTTCCGTTGTTGAAGTGTAGACGTGTTGTAAGCCATTTATTCAGTTACAAAAACATTGGTAGTGACATAAATAAATTTACCTGTGAAACCCACTTACCCCTTCAAACGGGGCAAGTGGGACCTATTCTGCTTTATACTGTCGAACGAAACTAATTTGAAGTATGCAGTCGTAGTATTTCCGATCATGGATGAAGGTTTATTGCTTGTCAGACTTTTGTTTTTGGCAAAAAGAAAGGGATTACAATGTTAGCAAATATAAAAAACAAGACAACAGCCAGTTTACTGTTTAATTGGCTTTTGTCTGGCTTCCCATTAGCTTACTTTCTTACCAAATATGTTAGATGGAAGAGATGAGCAAATCTTTGTTCACTTTTCGAATGAATGTTTCTCTGTTTAGAACACAAATTATAACATAAATTAGAACTTCAAAAGGAACGTTTTTATTCAGGCGATGCGCAGTGTTGTAAATTTGTAATAGAACCAATGGCCAATTTATGTCTTAAGCAATTTATTTATCTGAAAATCTGTTAATCTGATGCGATGTTTAAAAATAACAAAACACAAGAAAAAACCTGTTGATCTATTGTAGAATAAATTGATTGTTTGCACTGTAAACGGAAAATTTAGCATAGCTATCACCATTGCTCTTTTCCATGAGGAAGATAATTTCCAGAAAGTAAAAAACACATTTGGTAAATCAACTGTACACTACTTCTTAACAACGAAACCAACGATATCAACTGCATTTGATTCAGATCCATGTGATATATTAGTGTCGAAGTTATTTTTCACTAGAAAACAATCTAAAAACAGGTAAAATGGCTCTATCGAAAATGTTTTTCAAATATGTCCCACTTGCCCCATGTATGTTAAAACTTAAGGGCAAGTGAAAATTTCAGATTTTGGCTTTAATCAAAACTTTTAAATCGTTTTCGATGTCACACAATTATTTAATTGCTCAAAATATTCACTTACCACATCAATGATGAATTTAGAAACGACTATTTTTTTGAAAACTCATTGAATTAAAATAAAAGTAATAGATTTTGCCAGTAGTTTAAAGTCATGATTAAACAATACCATTAGTATGGCCCCGTAAATGGTTTTGATTCCATTTTTTTTTGTGTCAGGCGAATTCGTTGATAATTCTGCTTCATCTTTCTTGAACATTGTTACCATTAAAAACGTTCACCGATTAATCGGCAGCCATAGTACCCACTTACCCCGTATTTTCACTTGCCCCGGGGTACCTTATATAGCTTCCACCTTCTGCGTGTTGAGCACTGAGCCACTGAACCTTACCGATTAAATTAATTTCAAAATTACTTACTTTACTCCATCCGATCTGCCAAAATGAGTGCCGGTATAATTTTGAGCTGCCAACCATTATCGCTCAATATCTGCAACTAGAATGTAATTGAGCTGTAAAAACAGCTCGAAAGTAAACACGGTGAAAGACATTACTGATGTTGACATTTCAGAATCGCTTATGCGTGGGTCGAATCGTTTGGAATGATGCGCAATCGTTGTTATGTTGGAACATTATCAGGATAATCATAAGTTGTTATCATATACGATTCAAGCCACATTTGTACGTATAACAACAAGGCATCCAAATCGTATCAATGTAGTTCATATCGTACACTGAAGCTCTTGTCAATATAATTGTCAAAATTTTGCTGCTTTTTAAGAGTTGCTGAGTAGCGCACGGGTAGAGCACCAGTCTTTAGTTCCAGAGGTCAAATGTTCGAGACAGGGTTGTTACCATTTATTTTTTCAAATATTCCCTAAGTATAAATGATCCTGAAAACTTGAGAAAGTCCTTATTTAGCACGTATATGGCCTCCACTTTAGTAGGTATATAGCGATTCGGTGTATTATATACATAATATCTTATGTGTATATGATGACCTATATTAATAGCAATAAGTATAAAAATGTTAACTGGGCCACCTATTAATATTTTGAAGCCCAGATAGTCCTCAGTCAGTGTGGTGGTCTCCCCATCCTGCAGCGGGGTGGCACCACTTACCTTACATGTGTCCAATTTCTGAGGTGCCGCAGAAGTATCAACCCCCCGACACTCCTGCTAGTCGTAGCGGGACTTTCGTGTCCCCCACTTCTGAGGTGCCGCAGAGGTTTCTGCCCCCGACACTCCTGCCAGGCCTCACCAGACTTCAGTCATTCTAACACTACCGACCATGCGTACCATGCGAGTCTTACTTGTGTGCTCACCCATACACTCGGTCCAAACTCCCATTCGCTTGCACCACATGTGCACCACTTGGGGGTGTGTGGGTACCACCCACTGCCACCCGCTTGCCGCTGAAGCAGCCTTCATGAGCCCTCTGTGGAACCTCCACAGGCTCCGTTAACGATCTGGCTAATTGTTTCCCCCCAGGTGATTCATCCCCTCGGCACGGGTCGCCTGGCACCTTGGTATTCGGGGTTAGGGACGCCATATTGTCAGCTTCAGTGTTAAACTGAGCCTGACGATATGGCCGGATTTACACCGTTACATACTACTTCCAAGTATCCATATCCCAACGTAACGGGCAGAGTGCGGAGCATGTGGTGGGATAAAATTGATAAAATGCCAAAAAAAATCCCTCTCTGCGCAGAGCTGCAGAATCTGCTCGCGACCGGCGTGGTCGGACTTTAGCATCTGGTATACCTTGTGAAGGTCATTGCACATTTGAACGCAGAGCCATTGTCGTTGTGCATCTCTTTCGGACTTTCACGGCGTGCGACCAGACGGCGGAGTGGGGATAAGAAAGCTTGCGTCGAGGGGTCGGACACAAGTTCCACATGGACGGTTCGTGTTGAGAAACAGACAAAAATGACAAAGTATGCTTTCGTCGGAGCTCGGTTGCGTACAGGTGACTTAATATAGACTGATCCTCAATAGTCTACACCAAACACGGTGAATGGCTTAGTTGATATTACACGAGAGGTTGGCAAGTCGGCGATGCTCTGCTGAATCAGGATCGAGTTATTACGGAAACATTTGAGACATTTGTGATAAATTTGGCGAATTAGATTCCGGCCACCGATAATCCTAAATCTTTGGCGGATTGTGGCTACCATGAGCTGCCGGCCAGCGTGCAGCAGATTTCGGATGAATTCTCTGCCCAGAAGAATGGAAAGTGGATGTTTGGCTAGCAGGGATATCGGATGTTTCACTTCAATGGGTATCGAAGCAGTATTGAGACCCGACTCGGATGAGTCCATCATGGTGGAGGACTGGTTTTAGCCACTTCAGTGGTGACGACGGCGATACACGTTCTTTCGAAGCAAGATCTGCGATTTTATCAGGAAACATGTCTTGTTACGCAAGGCGGCATAGAGCGACATTTGCTTCATGCAAGTCTTAAGTAGTGAGGAACTCGAACGGCTGCGGCTTTTTCTTCTTGGAAATTGCTTGCAATGCATCATTACAATGGCGACCTTGCTTCGGGCAAACTGTAGGGATCGTAGGGAATTAGATGGCGGAAACGATAACCATTCCACCGGAACGAACAGTTAGCAAGCTCAGTGGGGCTGAGACCTCTACAAAGGACGTCAGCTTGATTGCAGACTCCGGGAATTCACATCGGTATATGCTTGGATTGTGGACAGTATGTTTGCCACAAATGTTTTCCTGCGGGTTGAGAAGGATTGCAGCCAGTGAAGGATGTACAAAACATCGACGTGGAAAAACACTTCGACTGGCTTTTTGATGCAATTTTTCACCTTCTTGTTGATTTTGGTTGATATGACCGCCCCACACATATCGAGGTGGGTGAAGCTTTGATAGCGGGGCAACTTTAGACTTCGACGTCAGTAGTCGCGCTTGTATTCCGTTGGAAGACTCGCAACGGACGTAGCAACACATGTCGTAGGCCTTTTCCGATGCATCGGAGAGGAAATACAGTTGGATAGACACAGCGTTGGCCAGGTATACACACCTTGAAATCCGGATATTTTACAGCACTTCGAGCGTACTATGGTAGGCTTTCCACTCAGCTTGGAGATGTGGGGGTAGTGGACGGTCTAACTCGTAGGAATGTCCTTCGTCGGTATGCAAGGCCCATAAACGCTGCATTAAAAGCTTGGATACGACGATGACTGAACCCTGCTGGATCGAATATCACAGCAATGTAGGACATAATCTTCCTCTTGGTAAGAACAGCTGCTGGTAACGGAAGTTGTACCTTGAAGCGTAGCAAGTCGGACTCTGGCTCCCAAACTAGTCCGAGCATGGAAACGGATTGTTCGTCCCGCAGGTTGTGAAACAGTGCAATAGCTTGGTCTTCTTCAGGAACATCGGCTAAAAGCTCAGGGACGTTGGTTGCCCATTTCTTCAGCGGGAGCCCTGCCGCTGAGAGCATAGCGGAAACTTGCTTGCGTAAGCGGATTGCGGATGGAAGGTCATCTGCGCCGGACAGGATATCATCCACGTAGAAATCTTGTTTTATGTACAGCCCCGACGGCGGCCGGGTACTGCGTGTAGGGTGCGAGTTGCCAAGAATGGGGCAGATGCGAATCCGTACGTAACGGTTCAAAGCTCGTATGTTGCGATCAGGCATTGAAAAAAATCAGATCATGAGTAAAAATCGGCTAAATTCATGTCAACTTGATGCTCTACTGCGGCCTAATCACTGATGCTTTCTAGATCGTTGAAATTTGGCGTTCGTTGATTCAATGTTTAAAGATCTTCATCGCTCACCAATGGGAGACAACTGAGCGAGGCAAGTCACTTGGTAACCTAACAATGAGTGTTGTTACCACACGCTGTTAGAAAAATCTTTTCAGACATTGGTAAAATTAAGTCCGCTATGAGAATGGAACTCTGATACACTGCATGGAAGACTTTGATACTTTCTATCCTCCATCCCAGCAACTTGAAAGCAGAGTGAATAAAGCAGAACACCTGATGTGTTTTAGTTTTATTCTAGTAGAGCGAACGTAACACAAATGCTCCAGTCGTAGCTACCCTGGATACCATACCAAGTTTGGGTTGGCGAACTCTGTTGCTCGTTGTTTACGCAGCAACGATCGTTCATAATCGTTGTTTGGTATCCATCTGAGCAAGGCTGTTCACTCACTGGGATAGAATATAGAATGCTATGATTGAATTAGATCAATGCTCGTCCGCTTCACTCACGCTTTCAATGCCTGGTTGCGAGCGACTGATCTGGACTGGAGCGCTAAAGAATTCTTTAAAATGGACGATCTTCTTGGTGAAGCAAAACTTGCCGATACATCTTCTCACAGTTGGCTACGATGGCGATTTGGTGGGTGCGGAAACGCATAACTATTGACAGTAGATCCTCTTGAACGACTACTCGTCTCGTCTTACTCGAAGCGTCGAATACAACACGGACCTGGTGGATGTTCTCGATCCTTTAAACGCTGGGTGATGCGGAAGATAACAGTGCGGAATGGTGTCTGCTGGATCGTCGTGCAAGACGCTCGTACTCGTCCATGAAACTGCACTATGCATCATTGGTGGGTGGATCACGCTCAAGTCTATTCTCCAGGTTTAAGGAACGGCGCTCGGCAATTAGGCGGGATGTACCGAGGGTGACGGGTAAGTGGCAAGCGAACAGGATAACGACCAGACGAATCGTGAGTGGTGGTAGCGGAATAAAATTCTACACAGTTATATTTATTGATCGGCTACTACTGTTTCAAAAGGCACAATTCCCGTGTCGAGATAAGTCGGGTAGATAAGAAACTCGTTGTGAAATTGTAAGACTGAGTAGCCGTTCAATAAATATAATTCAATCGCACTGTCGATCCATAATCAGTATATTCTTCAAAATATGTTTCTTCTGTGGATAACACTGGATTAGAATCGATGGCCTCTAGCTCCCAGAACCGTTATTGTAGCGCTTGTTCTAGGTTTCGATCGACAGTAGTGAGGTGACAAACACGCAAACAAGAGGAACTTTATCACTTGGGGAACGTCCACAAATTACGTAACGCTCAGAGGGAGGAGGGGATTGAGCGAAGTGTGACGGCCCATACAAATGATTTTTCATACAAAAAGTGTGGCATAGGGGGTGGAAGGTTAAAAATGCTCATTTTTTGCGTTACGTAATTCCTTGTGTGTAATCCCTTGTGTGTAGCTCATGGTGGCCTTCGCCACCAACAATTATGTCGATGTCTGCAGGGATGTGGAATTTGGGATTTGCCAACGACACTTCGGGGAGCTTCCACTAGGATATGTCGACTGGGATGGTTAGCAGATTAATCGTGGGTTCCTTCAGGGTTAGAAACTCGAGTGCTGTACTGAACGGAGCTAACTTGGACTGGATGGTAGCAGTCAGTTTGAACTTGATCTGCTTCGTGGATTCTCCGATACCAGTTACATCGATGTCGACTGTTTTGCGACGAATATTGAGGAAGTTAGCAAGCTTCTTCGTCATGAAGTCATGAAGAATGGCTTTCGAGCTTCTCCTTCGAGCGATTGCAATAAATATTGCAGCTTAGCAACCGTGGGAATGTCCGCATTAGAATGCACCATGGACGTAAACGTATCACGGAAAGATAACCAACGAGAAAAGTCACCGTTGAATTAAGGAAGATCGATCTTGGGTAATCGGAGGTGGAAAGCTGCATGGTCAATTGATGGTCAGGGTGCATTGTGTATCAGTGTTTGGTTTTTCTCAGCTGACCGCTGTAACAGTAGAAATTCCTTCGCTTCACAGTACCTAGCTGGATACCTGGTTGACTACAACGTCGATACACCTATGCACCTATGCCTATATTGTAGAGCTCCATAATCGTCGGTCTTGGGCGATGTTCCTCCAGTTTCCCCGAGCGTGTTCGTGGCTTTACATAAAGTCGCAGTCTTCTATCCGTTTGACTTATTGTTGAATATTGTTTTCGCATTTGCACCAAGTGCCCACTAAAGTCGGTCGTATTTAAACTCATTCACAATACAGTAATATCTCGATTTTATCACCCCTTTGGTGAATTTTGGGGTGATAAAAAGTGGAATGTGACAAAATCTGATTTTTTTCTACTTTAATTTTTTGAATTTATTTCACAAATATGAATCAGTTTATGCCTTGGGAAGGTAAATTTCGCGAACGGTACCCGTTTTTTTTTTGTCGAAAAAGGCTTTAAAAAAATCCTTGACTGGTACTCAGAAATGGCTGCTACTTGCGGTATTATTTATAAAAATAAAAAGAATAACTAATGTTGGATTTATAAAGTTCAAAAAAGTTTTAATAAAATTTGGCTAAGAACCTAACGTTACTTCTGTGTTGAACTTTATCTAGAAATAAAAAAATTCGATGAAAAGTTAAAAATAAAACTAACGTTATTGAATATATCTGGTTTCAATATTATAATCCGCAAAAATCTTATTAATTTTTCGCTTTCTTCTCGCTTTTTGAGGTACTTAAAGCTTCATGTTATGTGAGCAGGTATTATTTCATCATTCAGCTGATGCATCAACTATCCTATTCATCTTTATTCCTAAAGCATAAATTCGTCAATCCGAAAAGGGTCGGTACAACTCTTGATCTGGCTGAAAGGCAGGTCATGTTCCAGTAGCAGCGTAGAAACATGAAGAAATATGAAGAAAGGTTGAAACATTAAACATTGAAGACTCAATTTGATGTGCCTTCTGCAGCATACCTGCAAAATAAAGAACAACTTTGCATAAACAATAAGCCACCCATCAATCAACTCTGCCTACACAGGTAAACTTAAAATTACTTTACCCGACCAACCATTTCCACGACATTTGCCTTCACAGAATTTACCAATTCAGCAAATAAGTTCATTCTTCCGGTGAGCTGCCAAAAATTGCACTTCCATGGCGCAAATTCAACACCTAGACTGCCCACCCTCACCTAAAACCCCAGGCCACTCGACGCGATGTTGGTTCGGTTATACATATTTTCCATTTTCCTGTCAAGCATCAAAGCAAATGCAAAAATGCTTGCCACCGCAAGAAGCAAGTTAAAGAACCGAGGTAAATTGAGTGTAAAATCTAGCCAAGGACCTCATTTGCGAGTCGACCGGGTCCTTTCGGGTGGTACAAGTTGTATCCAGCACGTTTCACGCTTCGAAACTTGAGTTATTTTCTTTTTTTTTTTTGAGAAAATGTCAATTTCGCCACAGCTGTCCCACTTGCCTCCTGCAGGGTAACACCGTGGGCGACAATCTGCTGGCAAACTGTCAGGTTCTGACGATTCGCGAAAACTTTTCCAACCGTTAATAGATGCAGCTCTTGGAATCTGCGCCACGGCAACAGTGCTGATGGCGGAAAACGAAAGTAATTAAGGACTTATTCTCCTAAATTGTTTCGCCACCATCATCATCGAAACACATTTTTTTTAATATGAAACGTTTGAAGGAGCTCTCTACTTTACGGAAATTGTTTGATGATCACGGATACTATCTGAATTCGTTCTGCCCTATTTATAAGATATTTATTATACTTTGATTACTGAGAGGAGTGAATTACTCTTGCGTGAAGTTTACTGAATTTTACAATGATATAGAAATGTCAATATCATCTTTCAAACCTGGGCAAACATATTCATGATAGAACTAGAAACAGAAGTGTATATAGATTAGATTGTTCCGTTAGGATAAGGGAGACATGGACAATTTATGTGTAATGAAATTTATCATTCATTGGTTTCGTGATATTTGTTCCATTATTATTAAGACCGATACAAATATTTAAAAACTATGTTGTCTCCCCTCCGCCTCGGATTTTTTTTGCCAAAAAATAAGATTTTCAGGGGGCAACAACATAAAATTCGGATAATTTTGAGGATTTTTGAGAGATGTTTTTGATTTTTTTTTCATTTTAATATTAGTTTTTTTCTGAACAACGACTCAGATCACTATCTTGTAGTTGCAAAAATTCGGGCGCGACATTCCAGCGTCACGAATTCACGAAACAACAGGCATCGTTCTGTTTCAATATCCAACCCTTGTCAGTTGAAGGAGTTACTGAACAGTACCACTAGAAGCTGGACGAGCGGATAGGAGATGCCACCGGATCTGGCGACGTCAACAGATTGTGAAACAATATCCACGAAGCTGTGACTACAACAGCGCAGGAAGTGTTATGCACTGCACAGCGGCACCAACGAAAAGGTTGGTTTGATGAGGAGTGCCAGCGAGTGACGGACGAGAAAAATGTTGCTAGAAGTCGAATGCTAGTGGCTCGTACCCGTTCCAACAGAGAGCGGTACGGTGTAGCAAGGGCAAAATAGAAACGAATCCACCGCAGAAAAAAAGGCAGCTCGAAGAGAGTGTGATAGCTGAAGCGCAAGTTTGCATGGATAGAAACGATATGCGGAGGTTTTACGCAATTATCAATGGAGCGTGGCATAAGACTACGCAAGTGCCCGCCATGTGCAATGTCAGAGAGGGGAATTTGCTGACAGACAAGACTATGGTGGCAGCCAGGCGGAAGCAGCACTTCGAAGATTTGTTGAACGGTGGAAATGAAGGTGTAATGAGGAGCAGGATGGATATAGTCGGCCACGGTCAAGCTGTGGAACCAGCAACGCTGGACGTGGTTAAGAAGGCACTACACGAGCTGAAAAACAGTAAGCTGCTGGGAAGGACGAGATCCTGGTCTAGCAGCTGCATCAATCAATCCACCACACTATCCAGAAAATATGGGAGGATAAAGAACTGCCTGCCGGCTGGCTGGATGGCCTCATATGCTCAATCTATAAGAAAAGGCACAGACTAGAGTGTGCCAATTACAGAGGGATCACCCTTCTGAGCTCGGCGGACAAAATCCTGTCGCGTATCCTGTTTAACCTTCTGTCTGTGCTCAAAAAAACTTACGTTGTCTGTGCTCTGGGGTCAAATTGACCCCAAATTGAAATTGCTATAACTATTTTAATGTTTGGCCAATTTTGGATTTTAGGGGCTGTTTCGAAAGATAATTTAATCATCTTTCAGGTCGTTACCAAAGATTGACTATAGGTGGGCGGGTACATCGCGGGGAGGGGTTTTAGTAAACAAGGGTACAAAAACAGTGATTTTTCATGATTATTTTACTTATATCCGAAAATCCTACCCATTTTGAACTGCAACTTTTTTAAAAAGGCTCTGCAGGAAGGCATGTGCTTTGGCATGAGGCGTTGATAAGTTTAGAACTCGGCCGCCAGGTGGTGGTATATTTGAATTCATTGTTTTAGACTACTCAAGATATTCCGATATATAGAATTCTCCTCAGTGTAAATATTCTTATCGCACAAATTAAAAAATGAGAAGAAGTGCTCATTATATTGAGCACCGCTTTGTAGTGCTAGACATCCTGAACAATGTTGCCGAATACAATTTTGGTGTAGGTATGAGGGATCTCAAGCTAAAGCAATATTTCATATATGCAAAAAAAATTGCAAGTACACTAGCGTCGCCTGTTTGTAAATTTCCTTATTGTTTATTCCGTCAAATGACAGTCTATTGCCACCAGACGAACTTTGTTACAGACGTCATCTTTACAAATTTCAAAATTGTGCGATAAGAATATTTACAATGAGGAAAATTTCATATATCGGAGTTACTTGAGTAGTGTAAAATAACGAATTCAAATATACCGCCACCTAGCGACCAAGCGCTAAACTAATCAATGCCTCATGTCAAAGCAGACGCCTTCCTGCATAACCTTTTTGAAAAGGTGCAGTTCAAAATGGGTAGGATTTTCAGATATAATAAAATAAGCATGAAAAATCACTGTTTTTGTACCCTTTTTTACGAAAACCCCTCCCCGCGATGTACCCGCCCACCTATAGTCAATCTTTGGTAACGACCTGAAAGATGATTAAATTATCTTTCGAAACAGCCCCAAAAATCCAAAATTGGCCAAATATTAAAATAGTTATAGCAATTTCAATTTGGGGTCAATTTGACCCCAGAGCACAGACAACGTAAGTTTTTTGAAAAAAGGACACTGTAGCGCATATTTTCAAGATTTTTCAAGCGAATTTGCACATAGGAGACAGATCTCGGCGAGTTTTACCAAACTACCAAAAATTAGGAGAATCGGTTGAAAACTAAAAAAATGGCAGCCACTCAAAGTGGCCTGGGGTCATATTGACCCCAGAGCACAGACAAAAGGTTAACAGACTGAGACCGCATGAGGAGTCCTTCGTCGGTGAATACCAGGCAGGTTTTCGTGAGGGCCGATCAACGACGGATCAGATGTTTAGCCTTGCAGACTCACCATCTGTTCATTGATTTAAAAGCGTACGATTCAGTGAAAAGAAATGAGCTGTGACATATGATGTCCGAACATGGTTTTCCGGCGAAACTGTTAGACTGTTACGAGCAACGCTGGATGGCTCGAAATCAAGTATCAGGATTGCAGACGAAGTGTCAACCTAGTTTGTGACCTTAGACGGATTGAAGCAGGGTGATGCACTTTCACCCGTAACGCTGGGTAGATACCTCTTCGTGGTGTGTTACGGGGTAAGTTCTACCATGGTCCATTGCCAGCTACAGGCACATCCTGACCCAAAGAATACCTTCCCAATATCCAACTCCGTGGTACTTATTCCTTCTCTCCCTATTAACGGTACAGGCCAGAAATAGTTATTCTAATGCTTCTGTCATTTTTGTCATAGATTGAAATTAAGGACTACACCCACCTTGATTTCTGATAGCAATCTGGACAGAGATGTCAAATGAAACATGAGTATCACTAGTTTCCAGTCCACGAAATAATTTATAGTAATTTATTTGTTTTCCACATTTTTTTAATTATACATATTTTTCATATTTCATTATGTTTATTTTTCATATTTTAACATTTTAAGTTTCCATATTTTTATAATTTTATATGTTTACATACTATTATTTTTTTACTTACGTATTTTATACTTTCCTAATCTTACACGTTCATGTTTTATTATTTTTGTGTCTTAAAATTTTCATATTATTATGGTTTCATATTATCATATTTTCATATTCATTTAAATTTAACATTACGCTTTCTTATTTGATACTTCATGTTTTAATATTTTTAAATAACTACGTTTCATATTTTTGTATTTTTATATTCATATAATTTCATGTTATTACACTTTCATATTATCATATTTTTATATTATCATATTTTCCATATTCTTATTTTTACACTTCTATATGCTCACATTATGATACTTTTATATTTTTATTTTTTCAAGCTTTCACATTTGTTATACCTGTATATGTGCAAATTTTTATACTTTTGTATTTTTAAATTTCAAGTTTCATATTTGAATCTTTTGTATTTTCATAAATTTGTATTTTCTTTTTTCATGCTATCATATTTTCATGATTTCTAATATTTAATTTTAATATTTTAACTTTTTTATCTTTCTTATATCCTCATACTTTCATGTTGTTATAATTTAACTTGCATATTTTCATATATCTATATTTTTTATATTTTTCATGTTTCCGTTTTCATATTTTTGTATTTTTATATTTTTATTATTCAATTTTTTATACTTTCATATTTCCATGTTATATATTTTTGTGTTTTAATATTTTTATATTATCTTATTTTCAGATCTTCATATTGTCACATTTTCAAAATTTTATTCTTTAATATCACCCTTTATATTTTCAAATTTTCAATATTTCTCGGGTATTTGTTCAAAAGGACGTGTGTGATTTTGTAGACAGGGATTCCAACGTCGATTTGTCCAATCTGATGGCTCTCCCACGCAAAACGACAACACTAACAGACAGTCGAAGGCTTCCCCTACCTGTCTGTGGTGATGATTTGCGTGGGAGTGCTATCAGATTGGACAAATCGACGTTTGAATCTTCGTTTGCAGAATCACATACGTCCTTTTGAATAAGTACCCGAGATTTTATGTTTTTTTGTATCTTCATTTTTTAATTTCATGTTTTCATTTTTTTTTTTCATATAGCAATTTTAATTCTTTTATTACATTATATTTTTATGTTTCTTATTTTCGTATTCTAAAATTTTCATATTTTCATGCTTTTATATATTTATATTATTGTATTATGTTCCTTCATATTTTCATGATTTAACATTTTCATAGCCCACTTCAAAACATCCCAGGACGGAAAACTTCACAACCTGCCATGTAACCTTTATGCAGACGACGTCCTGGCACATGACCTGCTATTTGATACTCATAACATTCTAAAAAATAATTAAATTCTTTACAATTTCCAGCTTTTTCTACACGAGATGTACATCCCGGGTTAACTATGGCTCCTAGTTGATGTTATATTCTACAAATATATATAAAATTTGATATAATTTCTTATTATAATGTTATTCATTTCACTACATATTTATATACAACTACCAAAATAAGAACTTAAAAAGAACGCGGTGCGTATGGTACGGTATGTCCACGCATCCTTCAACCCCTGTAGATTCGTGATATGTACCATGTTGAAGTGACTACTTGAACACGATACATCTCGAAGAATCATCTCTGCGGCAAACACAACGCAGTGGGCCTGGCCGCTTTGAAGTTTATGTCATACCACTGGTATGCTGTGAGCCTCAATATTGACAAGAAAATTATTGGGCGTCATCTAACTCAATGATTTTCCAGGATGCTTTCTTTGTACTGGCTGCGTTTGTGTTCGATTAGATTAGATTAGATTAGATTAGATTAGATTAGACGGATTGGAGCAGGGTGATGCACTTTCGAATTTATTGTTCAACATTGCACTCGAAGGCGCTACTAGGAGATCTGATGTGCAGAGGAACGGCACTACCATCACACGATCGCATATGCTCCTGGGTTTTGCGGACGACATCGACCTTATTGGAATCGATCGCAGAGCAGTAGTGGAGGCTTTTGTTCCACTGAAGATGGACACGGCGAGGATAGGCTTAACCAATAACTCTACCAAAACAAAGTACATGGCAGGGAGAGATAGAGGAAGACCTAGTGGTGTTGGTGCAGAGGTATTGCTTGATTCATTCATTTTCATTTATTTAGTCTACATCTATACAGATAACACTGAATCAACAATTTGACGCCACAATACACGGTTCGAGGCCGCATCTCTCCATCCTCGAATACGCCCCACGCTCGCCAAGTCGTTCTGCACCTGGTCTGCCCATCTCGCTCGCTGCGCTCCACGTCGTCTCGTACCTGCCGGATCGGAAGCGAACACCATCTTTGCAGGGTTGCTGTCCGGCATTCTTGCAACATGCCCTGCCCATCGTACCCTTCCGGCTTTAGCTACCTTCTGGATACTGGGTTCGCCGTAGAGCTGGGCGAGCTCATGGTTCATTCTTCGCCGCCACACACCGTCTTCTTGTACACCGCCAAAGATGGTCCTAAGCACCCGTCTCTCGAATACTCCGAGTGCTTGCAAGTCCTCCTCGAGCATTGTCCATGATTCATGTCCGTAGAGGACTACCGGTCTTATTAACGTCTTGTACATGACACATTTGGTGCGGTGGCGAATCTTTTCGACCGCAGTTTCTTCTGGAGCCCGTAGTAGGCCCGACTTCCACAGATGATGCGCCTTCGTATTTCACGACTAACGTTGTTGTCAGCCGTTAGCAAGGATCCGAGGTAGACGAATTCCTCGACCACCTCGAAGGTATCCCCGTCTATCGTAACACTGCTTCCCAGGCGGGCCCTGTCGCGCTCGGTTCCGCCCACAAGCATGTACTTTGTCTTTGACGCATTCACCACCAGTCCAACTTTTGTTGCTTCACGTTTCAGGCGGGTGTACAGTTCTGCCACCTTTGCAAATGTTCGGCCGACAATGTCCATGTCATCCGCGAAGCAAATAAATTGACTGGATCTGTTGAAAATCGTTCCCCGGCTGTTACACCCGGCTCTCCGCATGACACCTTCTAGCGCAATGTTGAACAACAGGCACGAAAGTCCATCACCTTGTCTTAGTCCCCGGCGCGATTCGAACGAACTGGAGTGTTCGCCCGAGATCTTCACACAGTTTTGCACACCATCCACCGTTGCTTTGATCAGTCTGGTAAGCTTTCCAGGGAAGCTGTTCTCGTCCATAATTTTCCATAGCTCTACGCGGTCTATACTGTCGTATGCCGCCTTGAAATCAACGAACAGATGGTGCGTTGGGACCTGGTATTCACGGCATTTTGAAGGATTTGCCGTACAGTAAAGATCTGGTCCGTTGTCGAGCGGCCGTCAACGAAGCCGGCTTGATAACTTCCCACGAACTCGTTCACTAATGGTGACAGACGACGGAAGATGATCTGGGATATCACTTTGTAGGCGGCATTAAGGATGGTGATCGCTCGAAAGTTCTCACACTCCAGTTTGTCACCTTTCTTGTAGATGGGGCATATAACCCCTTCCTTCCACTCCTCCGGTAGCTGTTCGTTTTCCCAGATTCTGACTATCAGTTTGTGCAGGCAAGTGGCCAGCTTTTCCGGGCCCATCTTGATGAGCTCAGCTCCGATACCATCCTTACCAGCTGCTTTATTGGTCTTTAGCTGTTGAATGGCATCCTTAACTTCCCTCAAGGTGGGGGCTGGTTGGCTTCCATCGTCCGCTGAACTGACGTAGTCATCTCCTCCGCTGCCTTGACTTTCATTGCCTGTACTCTCAGCGCCATTCAGATGTTCCTCGTAGTGCTGCTTCCACCTTTCGATTCGGACGTTCGTCCGTCAAGATGCTCCCATCCTTATCCCGGCACATTTCGGCTCGCGGCACGAAGCCTTTGCGGGATGCGTTGAGCTTCTGATAGAACTTGCGTGTATCTTGAGAACGGCACAGCTGTTCCATCTCCTCGCACTCCGCTTCTTCCAGGCGGCGTTTCTTCTCCTGAAAAAGGCGGGTCTGCTGTCTCCGCTTCCGTCTATAACGTTCCACGTTCTGCTGGGTACCTTGCTGCAGCGCGACCGCCCGCGCTGCGTCCTTCTCCTCCAGAATCTGTCTGCACTCTTCGTCGAACCAATCGTTCCGTCGACTTCGACCCATATACCCGACGTTGTTCTCCGCTGCGTCGTTAATGGCTGCTTTGACTGTATTCCAGCAGTCCTCAAGAGGGGCCCCATCGAGCTCACCTCTTCCGGCAACGCTGCCTCGAGATGCTGCGCGTATGCAGTGGCGACATCAGGTTGCTTCAGTCGCTCTAGGTCGTACCGCGGCGGTCGTCGGTACCGAACATTGTTGATGACGGATAGTTTTGGGCGCAGTTTAACCATCACCAGATAGTGGTCAGAGTCGATGTTAGCGCCACGATAAGTCCTGACGTCGATAATGTCGGAGAAGTGCCGTCCATCAATCAGAACGTGGTCGATTTGTGATTCTGTCTGCAGTGGCGATCTCCAGGTGTACCGATACGGGAGGCTGTGTTGGAAGTAGGTGCTGCGAATGGCCATATTCTTGGAGGCGGCGAAATCAATTAGTCGTAGGCCGTTTTCGTTCGTCAGCCGGTGAGCGCTGAACTTTCCAATAGTCGGTCTAAACTCCTCCTCTTGGCCAACCTGAGCGTTCAAATCTCCTATGATGATTTTGACGTCGTGGCTTGGGCAGCTGTCGTACTCACGTTCCAGCTGCGCGTAGAATGCGTCCTTATCATCATCAGTGCTTCCGGAGTGTGGGCTATGGACGTTGATTATGCTGAAGTTGAAGAACCGGCCTTTGATCCTCAACCTGCACATTCTCTCGTTGATCGGCCACCACCCGATCACGCGCCTTTGCATGTCGCCCATCACTATGAAAGCTGTTCCCAGCTCGTGTGTGCTGCCGCAGCTCTGGTAGATGGTATGATTACCTCTAAACGTTCGCACCATTGATCCCTTCCAACAAACCTCCTGCAGCGCTACGATGCCGAATCCACGGTCCTTGAGCACATCGGCGAGTATACGTGTGCTCCCGATGAAGTTGAGAGATTTGCAGTTCCACGAACCGAGTTTCCAATCGCTAGTCCCTTTTCGTCGCAGTGGTCTTCGCCGATGGTTCCGGTCCGTACTCTCTTGTTGATTGTTCATTGCTTATGTTTTTTAAAGGCTGGCTTGCAGGGCCTGACACCAAACCTCCTAAATTTCCGGAGGACCATTCCTCCCTCTTCCCGGTGGACCATGGTGCACAGTTTCACTTAGAGTCTCTCGCTGGCACTCGGACGATGATCAGCCGGCCCTAACAGGGAGAACAGACGCTGTTGTGAGCCGATCCTGACATGGAGAACAGACGCTCAATAAGATTTGCACCTCCGAGATGAGCAAACCCCTTCCCTGTCAGCATACGACCATAGTTCCCACCGGGGTTGGTTACCCGATCTTCCCTAAGGTTGCTCGTATCCCGGCCAGCACCGCGGGGAGGTAGGGATAGGAGTTGCTGGGTAAGAGGCTAAGGACCGCGAGATGGGGTCTATTTTATTCCTTCAGGTACGCGAAGTACCAATGGTACGCTTTACCCAGCATTTGCCGTGCCAATTGCTTGATAGGGATGTGTTTGAAGCTGTTGAAGAATTTGTTTATCTTGGAACGTTTGTAACATGTGACAATGACGTTTCCCCTGAAGTGAAAAGACGTATTCCTGCTGCGAATAGGGCCTTTTACGGATTACATAACCAGCTCAGGTTCCGCAACTTGCAGACTGAAACTATATTTGACCCCGGGAGTCCTGCTACGTCCCAGAAGGGGACGTGCCTAAGCCCCAAGCTGCTGGTCTAGAGCCAACGGCAGCTTCCGGGGTGGGCACACAAGACCTCTTTTCTCCCGGGTCCCAGGGCGTTGCTTAGAAGGGAGAGTTTTCGGTGGGGTGGTCCTAAATAAAAAACCCAGATTAATCCACCTAGCGGTGATGGCGCCTTTCTCGCGGAAAAAGGTAATAAATTCAAGTTAAAATTTTCAAAACGACTTATCTGCTTTTGTAAACAAAGATTCAAACGACGATTTGATGAATTTGATAGCTCTCCCATGCAAACCAACACCATCAATAGGTAGATGAAGGATTCCGCTACCTGTTGATGGTGTTGGTTTGCGTGGGAGAGCTATCAGATTCGTCAAATCGTCGTTTGAATCTTTGTTTACAAAAGCAGATAAGTCGTTTTGAAAATTTTGTCTTGAAATGTAGCCTTTACGCTTACACCTCGATGATGTACAAGAAAGGCAAAACAGTTACACCGTCTAATGTTATGATAGAAAATTTACACTAATAGACGACAGATGGCGCTGCCAAAAGTTTTTCGAATTTCCTATGTTCGAATTTTGACTTTCGGACAACTTCATAGTACTATGAAACTCAACGAAGAGCATACTTACGCCTAAATGCGTGCAACACGAGTATCTTCATAGTACGATGATACTCTTAATGGGAGCAAGCCACGGATAAACTTTAAAAATATTCATAGATGTAAGGCATTTTTTTATAACACATTATTGTTCTATATGATATATGACTATGTCTCATCACTATTTTTACGATATTTGCAATTCGGAATTATTATGAAATTCAATAGTGATCAACAGCGTTTTAGTCTCTGTGGGATGCAACTTGTTGCAAGAAAATCGGTTAAGAGTTTCTATGTGCAAATTTAGCTAATGGTTTTGATGGCATTTTGGGCACACACACACATACACACACACACACACACACACCCACACACGGACAGACAGGGGGCAGCAGGGACTTTGTCCAAGGGCTTGACGACCCCTCCCCAGCTGTCTGCGAGTCAGGAGAACTGCCTAGGGCGTGGTGGGATTTAGCAGTGGGCTCTGCTAAAATCCCTCCCAAAAACCACAAGTGCCCGTAAGCGGACTCTATCAAAGCGACTGTGTGCCGCTTCAAAAGCACAAGCCCAGGGAGGAGTGCCAACTGGCATGTGGAGTGTCCCTACTTCGGTAGGGTAGTGCGTGAGCTGCTTCGGCAGGGAGTGAGTGATCTGTTTGTGCTGAGGCAGGAGGGTCGGAGGGGGGCGCCGCCGCTATGGCCACCTCGAAGCGCAGCAGAAGTCTGAGTATGGACTGCACATGCTAAGGTAAGAGTGTCGTAGCGTAGTATCGTTGATTAGTCCCCACATACCGCTATCGACACCTCGAGGCATGGCAGTGGAGTGTTAGAATAAGTTGTGGAGTGTACCTACTTCGGTAGGGTAGCGCGTGAGCTGCTTCGGCAGGGAGTGAGTGATCTGGTTGTGCTGAGGCAGGAGTGTCATAGCGTGTCTCCGCCGCTATTGTCACCTCAAAGCGCAGCAGAAGTCTGAGTATGGACTGCACATGCTGAGGCAGGAGTCGAGGTATCCCATCGACACCTCGAGGCATTGCAGTGGAGTGTTAGAGTGAGCACCCGAAAAGGGTCACATGGAGCGAATGGTCTTTGGAGAAGCTGCTTCGGCGGCAGGGTAGCAGTGGGTTGTACCCACACACCTACAGTTGTGCACATGTGGTGCATGGGGAGTGTCCCTGCTTCGGCAGGGTAGCGTATGGTCTGCTTCGGCAGTGGTGTGATTGATCTGCTCGTGCTGAGGCAGAGTGTCGTAGCGCAATATCTGTAGGCCCAGGCAGTTACCGCTATTGACACCTCGAGGCATGGCAGCGGAGCGTCCGGGAGAGCATCCAAGTAAGACTCAAATGGAGTGAATGGGGTGCGAGCACCCAAGTCAGTCTCGCGTGGGACGAGTGCCTGTGTGAGCGATAATGAGTGAGTACGCTTAGTACTGCCGTCCCCCCAGAAGTAGTACTGCGAGGTAGTTCCTGGGGGAAACGATGGTGGAGCCCAAGGGAGTTTAGTCGGTATTACCGGTATGGTCGAGTCCGACACTCCAGTACACTTCCGTGTGGTAGTTTGGCAACTACAATGCACGTGTACTGGGTTAGTGTGTAAATGCATTCTCCCTTGTAAAAAAAAAAAAAAAAAAAAAACACGGACAGACAGACATTTGTTCAGCTCATCGAGCTGAGTCGAATGGTATATAACACTATGGGTCTCCGGGACTTCTATCAAAAGTTCGAATTTGGAGTGAAATGATAGCCTTTCGGTACAACTTAGTTGTACGAGAAAGGCAAAAATATTGCGTTACCTTTTAGGTTGTTTATTCGCGAGCTACGGGCGGCGGTAATGTGCAGCGGTCAGTCCAGGGGTCGGTGACAGGGCGACTCCGCGGACCGGTAGATTTGGTGGCGTCTGAATGGCGGCTTGACGACGGCCGGATGGTGTCTTCAACTGACCCGGATACGGCGAGGGAAGGTATAAAAGGCCGTAGCGAAAATCGGCAGTGGCACGCCAGAACGGATTTCACGACGGCTGAACAGCGGCCAATTGGTGGCCGATCGAGGTATAATGACGGCGTGAAGTAGCGTGGGCGGGCAGGAGGGAGCTTGGTAGCCGTTGAATGGCGGCACGTTAACGGTTGGCTAGTGGCTTGTCGAAGAACGGCGATGGCTTGCGGGTGGCAGCTTCGTAGTCGCGGAATCCGGGCTCGATGACGGCCGGATGGTGTCTTCACCTGACACGGATAACTGGGAAGGCCGTAGCGCAAATCGGCAGTGGCGCGTCAGAACGGGTTTGACGACGGCTGAACGGCGGCCAATTGATGGCCGAACGAAGGGTAGTGATGGCGTGAAGTAACGTGGGCGGACAGGAGTGAGCTTGCGAGCCGCTGAATGGTGGCACGTTGACGGTTGGTTGGTGGCTGGCCGAAGAACCACGAGGGTTTGCAGGAATTTACTTTGCTGCGGCAGAATGGCGGCTCGATGACGGTTGGTTGGTGGCTGGCCGAAGAACCACGATGGTTTGCAGGAATTTACTTTGCTGCCGCAGAATGGCGGCTCGATGACCGATTCGGATAACGGCGATAGCTGGCAAAAACTTTTGCGACAGCGGAATGGCGAACTGCCGAGCGGCGCCGATGACGAGGAAACCGATCGAAATGGTCTACAATCGCGGTGGTTGCTTGGGTTGTGGCGTAACTACCTTTCCCGATGGACCGCGGCTTTGTGCACCCGGAGCAAAGTCTCCGAAAATAGTTTTTGGGGTTTTCCGCGTGGATTTCCAGAATCCAAATATCTTTATCAAAAAAAGACGTCCGTACTCTCGACACTGCTCACGAACACTCCGCTTCACATTTTTCTACCTCCCACCAGTCCAACCACTAGCTGTAGGAGAAACCCATTCTCCACCCGGTCCTCACTCGCTACATCCGCCCACCCTGCTACCACGGTTCCACTTTGTCTCCAGTGTTTGGTAACCCACGTCGCCGCAGCCAAGCGAACGATTTTTAAATTGATCGTTAATAGCTAATATAATAATTTTTCCCTACGACCCCACAAAACTTGTCAAACAGTTACCGTTCGGTAACAAGACGTAAACGAAATTGGGTCTATACAAAATTCTGATTCTACCAGTGGCCCTTTATGGACATGAAGCATGGACATTAAAAGAGGCAGATCGGAGAGCTTGTGGTGTTTTCGAGCGAAAAGTGCTGCGTACCATACTCGGAGGGAAACTAGAAAATGGTGTGTGGCGCAGATGCATGAATCATGAGCTGTATCAAGTATACAAAGAAGAAAATATTGTGAATCGTATAAAATACGGCATACTTCAGTGGGCTGGTCACTTAGTGCGAATGTCGGAAGAAAGAATAGCGAAAATAATATTCGATAGAGAACCAGATAGGGGCCGGCGACTTCGTGTAAGGCCACGCACACGCTGGCTGCACGCCCTGACCCTAAATGTTCGGGAAAACTGGAAGAACATCGCCCAAGACCGACGATTATGGAGCTCCACAATACGCCAGGCATAGGTGTATCTCTACGGACACGAGACCTGGACGATGCTCGTGGAGGACCAACGCGCACTTGGAGTTTTCGAAAGGAAAGTGCTGCGTACCATCTATGGTGGGGTGCAGATGGCGGACGGTACGTGGAGGAGGCGAGTGAACACGAGTTGCATCAGCTGTTGGGAGAACCATCCATCGTTCACACCGCGAAAATCGGACGACTGCGGTGGGTCGGGCACGTAGCCAGAATGTCGGACAGTAACCCGGTGAAAATGGTTCTCGACAACGATCCGACGGGCACAAGGAGGCGAGGTGCGCAGCGGGCAAGGTGGATCGATCAGGTGGAAGATGACTTGCGGACCCTCCGTAGACTGCGTGGTTGGCGACGTATAGCCATTGACCGAGCCGAATGGAGAAGACTCTTATATACCGCACAGGCCACTTCGGCCTTAGTCTGAATAAATAATAATAATAATAGGTGTATCGACGCTGTAGCCAACAAGGTATCCAGGTGGGTAAGTATTTTTCTCCGCAGGAACCGAATTTCGTAACATTTCAAATATGTCGAGTTACCATCAATGTCGTAAGCAAGGCTCCATAACTGATCAAGAATGGCTATTTTCTCCAGGGGCATCAGTCTCCTGATTTCGGAATATATCCAACTTGTCCAGAAACCCTCAAAATTTATTCCATTGCTTGTGCAAAATCATGAAGTTTGGCCATTTTCCTGGAGGCACCATTCCGTAAGAAAACAGAACATGTCCAGCTTGTTCAAAAACCCTCAAAATGAGCTCCATTGATCTTCTTTTGTAAAACCATGAAGTTTGAGATATCTCAAGCAAGGCTTCGTAAATGATCAAAACTTGTCATTTTCCTCGAAAAGAGGTATTGTTCCGGAAGATTCCGGAACATGTCCAACTTATCCAAAAAAACCCTCACAATTATGATTTTCCAAGTGATTAAATGAAAGCGTGAATCGTACGTTCAGGCTTTGAGGCTTGAAAGCGTTCAAAGTTCATGAAGAATTTTATCAATATTATTGCTTTTTTGTATTTTTTTATGAATATTTTCTTATTTTCTTATTGTTCTTTATTGATTGTTTTGTAGAAACTTTTGAATTTTATATGGTAAAAAATATGTATTTTGTGGAAAATTTTGTTATTGTTTATTGCTAATATTGATTTATATGTGGAAATTTGGTTTTTTTTTTCGTGATTTTGATTTCTTTATGAAAAATTCTTTTTTTTATTATTGCAATTTTTGCTTTTAAAAGTGATGATTTATTTTTGTTTTGTGGAAAATTCTCAATTGCTTATGGATTTTTTAATTTGTGGAAATTTTATATTTGTTTATTGCTTAAGCTAATTTCTTTATAGGCAATTTCCTAATTTTTCATGGAAAATTTCTAATTTTTCATGTAAATTTTATTTTGCTGCCATTATCCGATAATGAAAGAATACTGGCGACGACTCTTGGCGTGAAACAATGGACACGAATAGAAACATGGAACGTTTTAACCCTAGCCCAGCAGGGTAAATTGGCACAACTTGCCAATGAGGCACGCTGCATGAAGCTTGAGATCCTGGGACTGAGTGAAGTCCGTTGGCCAAACTTTGGAGAACACAGAACGCCGTCGGGACAAGTTCTGCTATACTCTGGTTTACGAGGTGAACATGATCCCCGGCATCGCGGAGTTGGCTTCCTACTAAGCGTTCAGGAACACTCTGCGTTCATGAAGTGGGAACCTATAAGTGAAAGGATAATCGTTGCCAGATTTAGAACACGGGTCCGAAACCTTACTATAATCCAATGTTATGCGCCAACCGATGCTGCCGATCGGCAAGACCAAGAGAACTTCTACAGTCAACTCAATACCGTCGTAGATAGAATTCCGAAGGGTGATATCAAGATCTGTTTGGGCGACTTCAATGCGAAGATCGGATCCGATAACTCGAACTATGAGCGCATTATGGGACGCCATGGTCTCGGAGAAATGAGCGAAAACGAAGAGCTGTTCGCAAAATTTTGTGGTAATAACGACATGGTGATTGGGGGATCGCTCTTCCCTTATCGACCGGTTCACAAGGTTACGTGGGTCTCCCGTGACGGCTTTACAGAAAATCAAATCGACCACATCCGCATCAGCCGAAAATGGAAACAGAGCCTTCTTGATGTACGTTTACGTAGTGCCGATATCGCGTCTGATCATCACCTCCTAATCGGCGAAATACGCCTGCGCATTGCGCGGATTCGTCGGCAGGAGGAAAGAGTTGGACGACGATTCAACACACGCCGACTGGAAGATGCCACGGTGAAACGGTCCTTCGTTGAAGAACTGGAGACGCGTGCTGCAGATATTCCGGAAGGTTGCAGCGTGGAAGACCAATGGACCGCCATCAAGAATGTGAACGATCTGGGCGAACTGCGCACCGAGAGAAAAAAATGGATCACCGATGAGACCTGGAGGAAGATAGAAAAGCGAAGAGAAGTCAAAGCCGCGATAGAGCGATCAAAAACCAGTGGAGCCAAAATTTTAGCTCGTCAACGATACGCGGCTCGCTCATGTCGACGGGACAAGCGAGCGTGGGAAGACTCTCTGGCCGACTAAGGAGAGAGAGCCGCCGCAAGCGGGGACATTCGCTTCTTCTACGATATCTCACGACGCTTAAGCGTCAATACCGAAGCTCCATCACTGTTAGAGATTCAAACAGCCATCCAAAGCATGAAATCGAATAAAGCCCCAGGGGTCGATCGCATATCAGCCGAGATGCTCAAAGCTGACTCCATGACATCCACTCAACTACTGCATTCCCGGTTGACTGGATGCAAGTTATCTTAGTGATGGTGCCCAAAAAGGGTGACCTGACTGTATGCGATAACTGGCGAGGCATTATGTTGCTGTGTACCGTTCTCAAAGTTCTATGCAAAATTATCCTAGCCCGGATTCAGGAGAAGATCGATGCGACTCTCCGGCGGCAGAAGGCCGGATTCCGTGCCGGAAGATCCTGTGTGGACCATATTGTCACGCTCCGAATCATTCTGGAGCAGGTCAACGAATTCCAAGAGTCCCTTCACTTGGTATTCATTGACTACGAAAAAGGTTTAGACCGTCTCAATCACGAGAATATGTGGGGCGCCCTGAGACGCAAGGGGGTTCCTGAGAAAATCATCAGCCTCATCGAGGCACAGTACGAGGCCTTTTCGTGTAGAGTGCTGCACAATGGGGCACCAAAATACGAATTTTCAACTCTAACGTGAAATCTGTGCTGTTATACGCTAGTGAAACATGGTGTGTATCAGTGGAGAACACTCAACGGCTACAGGTTCATCAACAGATGCCTGCGGTATATAATTCGGGCATGGTGGCCTCACAACTGGATCTCAAACAACGAGCTTCATCGTCGTTGTCACCAGAGCAACAGAAATTCGGGATCGAAAGTTGGGCTGGGTCGGCCACACTCTACGTTGGGACAGAAACGAAATCTGTAAACAAGCATTAGACTGGAACCCAGCGGGACATCGCAGTAGAAGCAGACCCAGAGGTTCATGGCGGCGAAGCCTCAATAAAGAAATAAAAGAAGTCGACCGAAATCTAACCTGGCAACAGGTTTAAGCGATAGCCGGGCAGCGCTCAGGATGGAGATCTTTCAAATAGGCCCTTTGCACAAACGAAGGTGTTCAGGATTCATAAGTAAGTAAGTAATTATCAGATAATTTTTTAAATGAAATTTTAAACGAATTGGCAAATGAACTTTCAAGGGATTCCTTAGTTCTTAATTCTAATTCTGATGATGTTTAGAATTCCATCTTTGATTTTTCTAAGAAATATCTTCCATTTCCAAATGAATTTCTGGATCTATCTGCGAAGTAATTCCCTGATTATTGTTAAAACGAATCTCTGGAGGAAATTCCGAATGATTTCTTGAAAAAATGTCCAGAAAAAATCAAGAAAAGCGGAATTTCATTTCAAATTTTGATGGAATTTCCGAAAGAATTCCTTAAGGAATTTCTAAAGGTATTTACAGAATCAATTGGCGAGAATTAAAAATAAAATAAAATTTGAGGCATTTTGTAATGAATCACTGAAAGAATTTTCGAAAAATTTGCGATGGAATTCTAATGACTTTCAGGAGGTACTAGGTAAGTTATTATGAAAATTGGCTGAAATCAGTTTTTTTTCTCAGAACAATTTTGGTGTATGTAATTTTCTTAATCATTGGCGTAGTTGATCTGTGGCACGATGGGGCACGTGACCCACCAGAAACTCCTGCAAGAACTTCTTCAGGAACATCTGAAATTTCTTCAAGAATTATTCCAAAAAATCCGGACAGTAGTGAAACAAAATCCCTGTTTTGAATCTGGAATCAAGACTTCATGCCAGAAAAATGTTCGATTTGATGGATCACGTGCCCCGTCGTACCAGGCGAAATAGTTTTTTTTGTTCTAATTTGTGTTCGATTTTTGTCGGGCAGGCCTTTTCTATGTCATGTCGTACTGAGAGTTTGATTGTTTTCTTTGAACCATCGTACCAAATACAGAAAATCGTTCACCTTCATCTGAGTTTTCAATGGAAAAGCCAAATTATTAACTTCATATTGTGTTACAGTAAGTAAAAACTCCATCTTGATAAAACTTTTCTGTCTGTGCCCAAAACAACGCACGATATCTCCAACGAAATCAAGGTGGTCCAGCGTTTTTGTTCCCACTGAATAACCCGAAAGCAAACCTGCTCGATCCCACCATCTAGATGAGCAAAGAACAAGCTCCCAAATGTTTGTTGCACGGGAAAATGTTTGCACACGTTCCACCATATCGATAGAATTGTGTTCATAATGCAATGTTACCAGCTTAATGCCCCGCTTGTCCCACATTACCCAGAGAAGCATCGTCTCAAATTATAATCAGGCTTCGCGTACCACACTGAAGAAGTTGTTCCTAAATCTGCGCGAAATCCACGATCCGGACCAAGATCAGCTTCATTATATCGGCTTAATCGTCGCTGATTACGACCCATGTCCACATATTTGCGCTCGAACATGCCCCACCATCGCATCGGTCGGGCCATGCCTACGGTAACGCGAAAGCATTTATATCGGAGCTGCTGGCTATCGTTCCTGTAGGGACGGCCCGGGCAAAGTGAGCGAAGAGGCATATTGCATAAAAATTGACGATGAAAATCGATCGATAATGATAATATACCTACCCGTTCCGCATCTTCCAGCCACTATGCGGGACATTTAGTGTGGCTTTTGTTTGTTTTAACAGTGTGGTTTTTTTTAGTGCTGGCACGTTTTACCACAAGATTAAGATATATTCGCCATGTGTTTCATTCTCTGGGTGGTGAACAGTGGTCGGAGATTGGACTGAACCTTTATGTTCGAATAGGCACCTTTTTGGAATACCAATCAAACGATGCCTTATAAAAAGGCCAGTTTGCCAAGTTGATATTTCTTACCCTCATCGTATGTGCTATGGTCATCTATCAAACGAACTGCAAGACTTTCCAAACAAAATTTGCATTGAAAAACTAAATCATTCATTGTCAAGTTCATTTTGTATTCAAATATATTCAAATAAAAAGTTTCGGGATTTTCTATAAAAAATACTAAACTAAAAGCAATTGTAAATAGAAATACTATAGAAAGTATGCTATTCCATTTGTTTATAGTTTTTTTTCTTTTTTATTCAAATAACACAAAACTAAATTATCGTAATGAAAAACAATTAACTCACTTTATTATGACAATTATAAGGGGATGCACATTTTTTTAGTTTTATCAGGTCTTTGCTCAAAATCCCGCCACTGTTGGCTACGCTGCAATCGAAGATATCACGGATGGTATAAGGACCACGAGAGCGCAAGCAAACATAAGTTCACGAACTTATAAATTTCAAGAACGAGAATAAATTGCTCCGAGATCTTCCTCATTCTTGTTGCTGATAAGTGTGTACAATGGCCGTGGATGATGAAGAAAGCTCAAGCTTATGATTCAGTCTGCAAGTTGAATCGATACGAAACGTGAGCCATCCTTGCTGCCCTACGTACCGGTGTGCTCGATGGAGCAGCACGATCGTGGAATTTATTGGAAATCTGATTAGGGGAGCAATTTAGACATAATACAACTCAAACGAACAAATAACGCCACGGCTAATTATTATAATGACAATACTTGGTGATTTCTTAGGAACGAGAAAAAGATTGATCATGAACTGAACAATTCCTTTTTGCCTTTCTTAGGATCTGTTCTCAAATTTAACTTATAAGTGATAGACCAATAATTGTTTAATATTATGTAAAAATAAACTGTTAACTCCAACAGAAATAATACAATATGACAGCAAGCTCACTAATTATGGGAATGATAGGATTACCACTAGGTGAATAAATCACAAATCAGACTGCCAGCGAAGGCAGAGCACATCTCAAAATGACAGTTGTAAAAGTAATTAACACATAGCGAGAGCTGGATCATAACATCAAGCAGTCAGTAACTGCTCTTGCGTGGGGTCAAAGTTGAACAGTAATTAGGATTTAATTTTAGCGGTTGCGTCAACGCATCCTACAAAAAAAGTAATTTTCTTTCTCATCGAAGTTTTGACGTGGTCTCACCATGCTTTTTTTCACAAACTAGCAATATAAAGATATTTATAGGCATGCTACACACCCATCATCACTGGTCGGCCTCAGGGTGGAATGCAACCAAAACAGACGAATCACCAATGTGAGGTCCAGATGTGTTTTGTCAATTGGCGTTTTTACCGTGATCGACTCCCGTGTCGCTGAGTGCTGATGAAATTCTCAGATTTCAGTTTTGCCGCTTTGGAGCAGCTGAAGTGCTTCATTTGTTTGAACAAATAGATATAATAAGCGAATGTCGGCTAAAATTACCAAGCAAATATTTTTAACGAACGGTATTTGCTTGGGGGCTTCACAAATTATTAATTTCGAAACTCGTTGTACAGTATTCAAGAAACGATGATAGCTGAGAAGTAAAATGTTAGGCTCTCACTCGACGGGTTTATGATCGATTCCCGTGCCGATTCTTATTTTATTCAAAGAAGCTAGTGATGTAAAGTTAAAGTAGGGGCACGGTTCGGCATTTCATCTCATAGCTCCTATTTCCATATCATACTATATTATCAAAAACAAAGCAATGAAAATGAATTTGATTTTTGATTTTTGTGATTTTTTTCAGCAGTGAGCACGCGCTAAATTTTTAAATGAATTTTTGTCGTGGGGTCAGCTCAATGATTGGATAAATCCTATCCAGCTTTTTACGCTAGTTATAAATCAACTATGGTAATTAAGTTTTGACACTAGCTGTGTACAATTCTTATGGTACAATTCTTGTTGCCTAGGATACTTACTGAATTGTTTACGAGGCGACAAAATTTTCACTGTTTATTTTGAAGAGTTTTCAAATATCAAGATGATAAAAGCAGCTGTTAAGGGTATCTTTACGGTCGACGGTATATTATTGATTTTGCCATGTACTTTCATGTTTTTCATTGTTTCAGATATAGACTTCAAGAATTAGATATGAAACTGTACTGACTACATAACCCACTAGCTAAAGGATTTGTAATCTCTGGGTTGTTTGGAGCTCACATCTCCAGAAGCGATAGTTTAGTTGAGAAAAACAGATTAGGAATTACTAAACATGGTGGGGTAGATGGCCGATAGCGACGAAATCTAGCAGGACTCTATAGGAGGGACTAAAGGAAACAGAATTCAAATGGCGGATGGCTGCGAAGGTACACGTGGTGGGCAGAGATGCAATGGGGGATTCCAGTTGGGATCAACTTGTCCATTCAACAATTCGGATCATCTATCATATCTTCGACCTCTTCGCTCCGGCTGATGAGCCGTTTGTTGAGAAAAGCTTTAAAATAAAATAAAAAGGCCCTTGGCTTGAACTTACCTTTAACAACACATCCCGAGTAGACGAAAATAGCTCAATAATATCAAATGTTGATAAGATAGCAAAATGAGATGTGGACATGATTGATATAAGAGATAAAAGATCAGACGACAATATCAATATTTTGCACTAAAATATCATGAGGAAATCAAGATATGTTATTTGTAATAACTGATCGATAACAAGTGCCATTAGTTTGTTCTTATCCATAGCATATCTTAATATTCAAATGATATTTTGGTGCAAATTTTTGATATTGTTGCCTGTTCTTTTATCTCTTATATCAATCAAGTCCATATCATGTTTTGTTATTCTGTTCATGGCTCCTGCCCGGGATTAGTTTTACCTATCTTGCATTTTAGTTGGTTTGTCGGAATGATTTGAATATATCAATATTTTCGAAATCATCGGTTGTTCTTACACAAGAAAACTGAACTGATGTAACCATGAACATCTTATGCATAGATCACCAAACCGTAAGTCAAAACCGTCAGGAGGTGCGGAGTACTCTTTGACGAGTCAGGAAATCAAGTCTTGTTTCATGCTTTTGTCGTAGTTTTATTCATGAAATTTGTAGGACAATTTAGCAATCCATCTCTTTTTGGTGTTTTGTTGGTTATTTGTTACTGTAATAGGAGATAATTCTTCTATAACTGCGACAGGCGTGAGAAGCTGTCCCATGTTCAGGCTATCGTCAAGTTTAGGTTGGTGCTGTTGCTGCATTTCAATTTCTACATCCAGCACCTTCCGAGTGTTTTGTCGGGAATTCAGCTATTGGAGATGTGTAACGCTCCCTGTCAGCGACGATACGGCTGGTAGCAACGAGATACTACCAGAATAAAAGTTGCATCTGATCTGGAACGACTATCGGAACTTTCTGTTGGGTTACAATCAAACAAGACAACTCACCTAGAAGTTGGGATGTGGCTGCTGACAGCGCGTACCACACTATAGACAAACGATTTCACATCAGTTGACTGTGCAATGGATTTCTCATAGATAGTATACGATACCATTCTAAAGCACCTCCGGAAGGATCACTGAAGGATGGAAACGGTTATCATCATATTGAGATTGATGGATCTCGGCTAATAGATTTAGTAGAACTTACATTTATAAAGGAATTGCTATGCCAATGTAGAACACTTTTAAATTTCCTTTTTTGGATAATTGCTCATCTATCATATCTTAGTCAATATGTCATAATCAAAACAAATCTAAAAACGGTACACAGACTACTATGATCAACACTATAAAGCTTGTACACAGCATGTGTCAAAATTGAACTAACATAGTTGATACGTAGCTATAATAAAAAGCTGGATATATTTTTTTGTTAGAAAAACAAATAAATTTTACATTTGTAACTGTAACAACATCCAGAAAAAGCTACATGGGCCTCTCTCAAGGTTAATGTTCAAGTCCTTTGCATTATACACCAGGGGATGGACAAAATAAGTAGGATAGGCAAATTTTAGGTAAAAATAGTAGTGTTATAACTATGTCAGTTATCATCCGGTTTTGACAATTCAGACTTACCTGAACTAGAACATTTATGCAGTTTCACGGTGAGTCTATGGAACCTTTCCAGTATTTTGCGCTCGATAATGGCGCCGCGTGAGTGCCTTTTTAACATTCAGGAGGTAGAAAATATTTACATATTTCAATCAATGCAGGCTTTGACTTATTGGAAAACATTGGCACTCACCCGGTATCAACAAACAGACAGAATATCAATCATTTCCTTTACGTTGTTCATGGGTTTGATACTTTCATAATGCTTTTTTATAATGATTTTATTGTATTTTCTAGGAATAGTAGAAGCCACAGGATATCGATAAATGTATAATGATAATAATCAGTCCTTTTTAAGGGAAAGAAAATCTGCAACCAGACACCTGATTGAGGCGATAGCCAGGAAGTATCAGAATGGATTTACTACGCTCGACTTACTAAAATCTAGCAATTTTTCAAGGGGGCTTTTGAGCATTATTTTCACTGATTTGCATGTACTTAGATAGGCACGTCTTGTATTTCCCATACTTATCAACTTATCCACCTTGATTCTTGTATCCACATGCTTGTAAATTTGCAGTTATGCTAGAAAATAAAATGAAATTATGACCAAAAATCCATAGGAGAATTACCAATTCCTCGAATGATATAATGGAACATTTGACATATATTTGTTGATAACAGATGAGTGCCAATGTTTTCCAATGAACCAAGGCCTACATTGATTAAAATATGTAAATATTTTCTAAATTGAATATAAAAAGGGGCCATTGACGTCTTTGACTGCTTGCAGCACTTTTACATTGCCTCAGTCTAACTTGTTGAAAGGATCATTCCAGTTTAGCATCAAAACCAGTCACTCGACGGCTGTTTGTTCATGGTTTTCATCATGAACATAAAATAGACTCTTACTGACTCTGATTGCTTCCAGGTTGAAGGTTTAAGTATCAATTGGTAAAAATGAAACTGAAAAAATAAATTGATTCTGGTAATATTTTTAAAATGATCCTGGGATTTTATATTCATACTTCCTATCCTGATCGAAAAACGATAACGTTCACAGGTAACCCTCCTGCAATCAGTAGTTCCTTCCACTTCATAACCGCAGAGTGTGGAGGAAACCAATTCAGCTCGTCAACCAGAGTATAGAAGATTTTGTCCTGAGTCAGGACTCCTGACGGCCTTCGGTGTTCTCCACAGTTTAGCCAACGAACTCCACTCAGTCCCAGGATCTGAAGCTTCATGCGGCGTGTTTCATTGACAAGTTGTACCAATTTACCCTGCTGGGCTAGGGTTGAAACTTTCCATGTTCATATTCATGTCCGTTGTTTCGCGCTGAGAGTCGTTGCCGTAAATTCAGTCCGTATTCTGTCATTGTCGGAATCTCGAACAAATTGATGTTCCTGCAATAGTAGGTTATTGGTCCAAGGTTCCCTATTCACCGGGATGGGCTGCAATCTTAGGTATAGTTCCTAGAGAATAGCATTTCATACTCTCATCTCCAGAGAGCTGAGTCTTCCAAATAAACGATTTAGAAAAAATATTCTGTGTGACATTTTACCAAAATTTAGTAAATTTCTATGAGAATGAAAATTTACGGATATAAGGAATTTCTCATAGAAATTTACTAATTTTTTGCTAAAATGTCACTTAACTTCAAGCTCCCTCGTTTTATCCAGTATATTTACCAAAACCTATAACACAAAACACCTTTTTTGCAATCGTCATAAGTATGTAATAATGTAGTTGAATTTTATCTCATGATCGTATTTAATTTGTTTGATGTACTTATTATAAATGGAATAAAAATACGATAAGAAATATTTCAAAGTTTACCCCGGATGGTAAACCGGCTCATCGTAATCCAAACTGTTTTCCAGCTTTTCTCTTACGTATGAATCGTCTGGACTATTGTGGACAAATAGTTTTCACTCAACTTGGCACATTATGCTAGCAAAAAAAAGAACAACAGATTCCCCAGTTCGGGTTGGAAATTTCTTTCGATGATTTGCTCCAACGCTATTGCCCCACACGAAGCATGGAAGTGGTCTAGCTGGAGCGAAGACACACGCCACCATTATGGTGGAGCTGTGTTTTATGGTACGAAAGAGATGTCGACGCCACCAAGTCTCGATCACGGCAACATATGAGCATTCGGGATACAATTTGCGAGCAGATAAAATATGCATGAAGTTTGGGGCGAAATGTGCGAAAGTTTTGTCAAGCGGTGGCACTCGTGTATTCATGCGCACACACATACAATGCCACACATACAAATAACCCAAGTTTTATTTTTTATTGCGGACGGAAGGCTATCAATTTGATAGTTTCCACTTTGCGAACAATTTGCAAATAGGTGATAGTGGTAGCTAACCGTGGATTGAAAATGTGAGAACGCGACCACCGACTGACTGGATTACCTCTGAATGAGAATTATTCATCCATCGGAATGATTTATTGGTTTGTGTGGTTTGTTTTCTTCGAATTTCAAACTCGGTGTTTTAAAGTGGAATACCTAATCAGTGTTTGTGCAACAACTATCAAATTTTTACCCCAATCGATTATGTTAACATTCGATTTTGGCAACACAATTTAAAAAAAAATCCGAAGTTGCCTAAAAAACCGCGTATAAAAATTTGTTAGACCCCATAACCGACGTAAAATCATTCCGCGAAAAATGCCTATATTTCTAAATCCACGTAAAAAAAACTGGTTAGACCCAACCGACGTAAAAAATACACTTTGTCAGTGTACCTACCTATAAAAATAGCCTAATATTTTTTTCAGGAAAAACGCTTAGATTTCAAAATCTACGTAAAAAAGTGTCATAGTGTGTATAGTATGTGAAGAGTGTGTCTAGAACACATAGGAAGTATCAAAAACCATTCGATTTTGGCAACATAAATGTTTCGAAGGTGTTGTCAAAAATCGAATGGGGTCTACATAAGAACCGGGAATATGTGGAATAGATTCTGATACGAATATTGTATATGATCTAATATTTTGTGTATAAAGGCTACTTTACCCCTCGGGAAAATTTTCCTCCGGATTTTGGTTGAGGTGTAAACTGCCGCCAACCGCAAGTCGAGCACATCTGTATATGGGCCTCCATATACAGATGTGCTGGACTTGTGGTTAACGGCAGTAAAGTAGCCTTTAAGAATCTCGCATTTTCGCATATGCCCCGTGCTGTTGCAGATTTTGGTAGATTCTCAAAAAGAATTTAACTTCCTTTGTGTGGGTGTACGACCACAGCAATTTAACCCTTTTTACAACCATCGATACGGAAAAGACCACAATGGAAGAGATTGGAAATCCAATAAAAATAACCCAGTTCTTAATTGTCTCTAGTGGTATGTATTTTAATAGCTCATTTAATGGAAAAACCCATAACAGAAATCTGAAAGAGAGAATGACCGGTAAGTAATTTTTTTGAGAAACTCTGTTATAGACTAGTGAAAGGGTTGGTAATAACTTCATCATTAAAATACAAATCAAATCAATGCCATCTGCTAAGCTATATAAATTGTGTCCGTTGTCAATGATTTCTCTAAGCGATTGAAGGCGTGAAAGATAATTTACCATTAATATAATGCAATTTACCCCAAAAATACGGATAAAGCTCAACTAGTAAATATTTTCACATTATGGCGCTACTCATTAAAAGTCCATAATCAAAATTGTAAATTCCCTCGCCATGGACGTAACGTGGTTAGATTTTGTCGCAACCGAGCTGTATCGTCATCCATAGATAGCGGCATGGATTTATCGATTATACTCTGTTTCAGTTGATACACCTTCCGGGAAATGGAGTCCCACGCCAATTCGGGTTGGAATTGATTTCCGACTTTAAATATTTTATTGAGACAAATTCACGTAGTGCAACGGCAGCGGCAGCACCGGTATCAGAAAACGGATGCCCGACCGGTTTGGACCAAGCACTTCTGTACAGCAGGGCTCCAACGTGGTTCCGGCGAGGGACTCCCTAATGCAATAATTTTAATCGGCACCATTTCTCACCAATCCCTTTCCGACCAACCGCACTCACGTTCTAGGTTTAACCCATACCGCGCGTCTGAAATGCTGCCGGTGTCATATGGGTGGAAACCGAAAAAGGATCCGGTGTTTATCTAATAAAAGAGGAACCTTTCAATTTTCCAAAGTGAGAATTAGACGGGCACCAATTCATTCATTCTTGATGGTTGGTTTCTTCTTTAATCCCATACCTAACAGTAGCCAACGGAGCGATCGATAACAAGTAATCAAGAGCGGACGTTGATCCACAGCTTCCAGCCGGAAGCACCGGTCATTACTTATTCACAACCCCAAATTTATCAAAATGATTCCTACAGAACCCACCAGGAAGTATGCGAATTAGGGTTTTTTGTGTTTTTCCATATGTGTAATCCTTGTGTTTTTATAACATGAATGCACGATGCGATTGCCCGATTATCTAATTAAGGAAAATAGAACACTTTCATTCCCGTTTAACTCCGTTGTACTGTATCAAGCTTTAATCTCTCAATTTCGAAGCTCTTGTTCTTACTAATACCGCAGAGCCATTTTTTCATGAACATTCTGTACGATTGAAAATAAAATTTATGTTAGGTTCTTGCAGCTTCCGCCTACGCTCACGCTTCTAACGGTAAAAAAAAGTTTTGTATGGTGTAAACTGAAATAAAACGCATCCTTGGTGCAAAAAACTTCTGTAATTTTTTTTAAAGTAGAGATTTTTTCCGCCTGTCATTGCATGATCGTGTGTCTTATGTAGCAAGTACTGTGGATAAACTGTGCACAGGAAAACTAAATGCTACGCACCGGAAAACATGCTAGATCTGAGCGAGAATTGAAGTCAGCTTCTCCGAATTTGTAATACTACGTTTTTGCTCGCAAGGCTAACTGGAGACCTCAAACGGTAAAAAAGGTGATTGAAGAGCTTTTTAAGTATTTGAAAGTATGGTAATGGCATATGGCAGCAAAGTATGAATCATGAAGTTTCTGTTCAGCTTATATAACATAGCAAACTACGGTGGGCTGGACACGCTGCACGTATGCAGGAAGAGCGTCGAACGAGGATTGTATATGAAATCCAAACTAGGTGTGTTTCAACAAAACTCTAAGCAGCACGCGTAACATCCAAGTTGGGCTCTTTTACTGCGATGGCGCACGCTATTCCTGTTTCCCCTGATAGGTGATAAGCTTTCCAAGCACGTTATCTTACATCGTATCGTTCAGATGCAGACCAATGAGTTGTTCTGGTGTCTACTAATAGAAAATATTTATTTGTTCATTTATTAACGCCAATAAATTTTCTCTCTTGGATATAATACCTCTGAAAGTGGGGTAGGGTAGTGGCGAGAATTCATGTTACAGCATTTGGCTGAATTATTGTTTACTAAGTTGTGCCAGCGTTCACTGCATCTAACAAGAAAAAAAAATCCCGATCTAGGAAATTATCCTCCATTACTAATGGATTATTGCATTATTTTAACTTTATTTTAAACACGAGGTTTTTAGTCCTTGACAAGTTTTCTTTACAAATCATAATTATAACGGTGGAAATGATTTCCTATACCTACCACAGGCAATCTGAATTCCAAAGAGTATTTGGCTCTGTGGATCTCATTCGCCGGTTTAATTGAAAATCCTTCAATAGCGTTTACACCGGATGTATTAGTTTTGGTGGATCGGGATCCTGCTAACGATGCTGCAAGGTCCAAGCACCACTGCATTTTGAATGCGATGGAGGCTACAAGATAGCTCCAGCTCTCCTAAGGACAAGCCTCCCGGAATCCAAATTTTAATCTACTCTTGTTTTCAAGAGAACACTCAATACAGAAGTAACGCACAGCCACAGAGAACAGACGTCTCTTACTTACTAACTTGATGGGCTCTTCGATGAACCTACACCGAATGGAGTATTTTTCTCCACTGGAATCAGAAACAGACGTCTCACTTAGAACAAAATGCAATCAAAATTATCGTCACGAACTCATTATCGCCCTATGCTAGATGCTATGTGTAACAACCAGATGTAACGACATTTTTCGGTAATTCCTGGACTCGCACCATGCGTGAAATAATGAAAATGAGAGTTGTGTGGTACTTCCATATTGAGTGCCCTAGAAAACGCGAGTGAATTTAGTTCTATATAACGGGAAGCTTGTCCTTAAGGAACTCAGAAGCATATTCCTCAGTCTTTGCTTAAACTCCTCCGCCAAGTCGTGGTACTTGTTTGGACATTATGGTCCAGTGGCTCGCGCAGTGCATAAAAGTCTTCTCCATTCAGCTCGGTCCATGGCTGCACGTCGCCAACCACGCAGTCGCTTTCTTATGCCCGTCTTATGTACCTCGCCTTTTTATGCTCGTCGGATTGCTGTCGAGAACTGTTTTCACTGCATTACTGTTAGACATGCTCGCTACGTGTCCGGCCCATCTCAGTCGTCCGATTTTCGCAGTATGAACGATGGATGGTTCTCCCAACAGCTTATACAACTCGTGGTTCATTCGCCAACTACACGTACCGTCCGCCATCTGGACCCTACCATAAATGGTACGGAGCACTTTCCTTTCAATAACTCCAAGTTTGTGTTGGTCCTCCACGAGCACGAAACGATTCCCTGCTACGATGCGTCTCCGAATTTCTCTGCTGATATCGTTATCGGGGCTAAGTACACTGTGGGGAATAAAGTGAGTCCGAAAAATGCATTTGCATTTGTTGGTTACATTGATGGATAAAGTGGAACGTATTTCTTATTTCATGATAAAAATAATGAAATATACAAAAATATTTAAAAATGAGATTAATAGAATAAATGATAACGAATTTGAAATTCAATCGTAGTTGGCATTTGAAATGCCAGCATACTAAGAAGCTAATGAGAAGAAATTTGCAATTCAATCTCAGTAGGCTGACAAGAACGGTAAAAATAAACGATTCAGTGTTCTGTTTTTGAGGCGTGAACATGCGAATTATCCTTCGGTGTTCCGCGCTTATTTTCGTTGGTAAGAAGCAAATCGGAAGACGAATTTGCTTGGCTACGACAATGACGTAGTCGTTGCTCCCTACAAGGTAAGAGAGTTCAGCAGTAGTAGAAAGCTAAATGAGGCAAAAAATATGGTAAGCCTCCGACGTAAACAAACATGGCAAAAAAAGATAAGCTATGATTGGTGAAGGGTAAAAAAAGGTAAAACCCCAGACGAGATATGGCAAAAATAATGGTAAGCCTCAAAAAGCCCGGTAAGCCTAAAAAAATGGCAAAAAATAATGGTAAGCCATGCTATACAAAAGGCAAAAAAAGGTGTTTGTGGGAAAAGAGAACGGCAAAAAAAAAAGATAAGCCATGATATGCTAAAAGCAAATGGAAAGAGAGAGAGAGAGAGAGAGAGAACGCGAGAAAATAATATGGCAAAAAAAATAAGAAAAGTCATGAAAAAAATTACACACATATAAAAAAAATAAGGGGTGTCAATAGGCGAGAGAGATTATTGACAGAATAGTGATAAAAAAAAATTGATTGTGTTTCAATGAGCAAAATAAACAATATTGAGAAATATAAAAAACGAAGGTCTACCATTTCAAGATCAGTTACCAGTTATGTTTGGAACTCATCCGCTATGCAGCGCGTTATATTGACAGTTACATTGGCAGTTCGGTTGAATATCTTGACATCTATAGGATTTGGAAAGTTGTCTTCTACAGAGTCGTTGAGAAAATCAAAATCAATGAGATGAATATTTGTTAAGTCTTAAATTTATCTGATCGACGGAGCTGTTGTTCAAGATAGTAGGTTGTGTTGAATATCTCTTTGTCGGTGAGATTTGAAAAAATTTCGTAATCTAAAAAGTTGTGGAAAAAAAAAAAATTAAAAAAAAAAAATTACTGATTTGAAGATGGTGTTGATTGCAATACATCTGCTTGGTGGCATCAGATTGAATAAGTTTGCCAATTCGGTTAAGTATCTCAAAATCTTAGATTTTGATTGGATATAGATTGGATTTAGATTTCGATTTGGATTGGATTTCGATAGGATTTGGATTGGACTTGGATTGGATTGATTTGGATTGGTTGGATTGATTTGGATTGAATTTGATTGGATTTGGATTTGGATTGATTTGGATTGGATTTCAATTGATTCGGATTGGTTGGATTAGATTTGGATTGGATTTGGATTGGATTGGATTGATTTGAATTGAGTTGGATTGGATTTGGATTGGTTTGGATTGAGTTTGGATTGAGTTGGATTGATTTGGATTGATTTGGATTTGGTTGGTTGGATTGATTTGGATTGATTGGATTGATTTGGATTGGTTTGGATTGATTTGGATTGAGTTGGATTGGTTTGGATTGATTTGGATTGGTTTGGATTGGATTGGTTGGATTGGTTTGATTGGTTTGGATTGGATTTGGATTGGCTTTGGATTGGTTGGATTGGAGTTGGATTTGATCTGGATTGACTTGGATTGGATTTGGACTGGATTTGGATTGATTTGGATTGGATTTGGATCGATCGACTGATTTGGATTGATTTGGATTGGATTTGGATTGGATTTGGATTGATTTGGATTGGATTGGATTGGTTTGGATTGATTTGGATTGGTTTGGATTGACTGATTGGATTGGTTGGATTGGTTGGTTGGACTGATTTGGACTGGATTTGGACTGGATCTGGATTTGATTGACTGGATTTGGATTGGAGTTGGATTTGGATTTGGTTGGTTGATTGGATTTGGATTGATTGGACTGGTTTGGATTGGATCTGACTGGAGTTGACTGATTTGGATTGGGTTGACTGGATTGATTGGTTTGACTGATCGATTTGACTGGATTGGATTTGACTGGATTGGATTGACTTGATTGGATTTGGATTGGATTTGGATTGATTTGATTGACTTGATTGATCTGGATTGGTTTGACTGGATTTGGATTGGATTGGATTGATTTGGATTGATTTGATTGGATTGGTTGGATTGGTTGGATTGATTTGGATTGGTTTGGACTGGATTGGATTGGTTGGATTGATTTGGATTGATTTGGATTGGATTGGATTGGATTTGGATTGGATTTGGATTGATTTGGATTGATTTGCATTGATTTGGATTGGTTTGGATTGGATTTGGTTGGTTTGGTTTGGATTGATTTGGATTGGTTTGGATTGGTTTGGATTGATTTGGATTGGATTTGGATTGGTTTGGATTGGTTGGATTGGGTTTAGATTGGTTGGATTGATTGATTTGGATTGGTTTGGATTGGTTTGGATTGGATTCTGATTGGATTTGGATTGGATTTGTGTAGAATGTGGATTAGATTTGGGTTAGATTGGTTTAGTTAATGGTTTAGTAAATCAATAGTTTCAATAGAATTTAAGGACAGTTTAAGGACAGCGTCAATGCTTTAGTGCCACAAATAATAAATTCACAGCTGTTATTGATATATAATCTACTGCACCGGTATGAAAAAAAGAATACAATTAAATTTATGTTTTCGTATTAACAGCTCAAAAAAAAAAATTCCTAACCGAAAAAAAAAGAAAGAGTAGAGACGGTGAATATTGTGGGGAATAAAGTGAGTCCGAAATCAGACCGTATCGTGCTTTCGTGCTGTGCGGTTCTTTCTCTTTGCGGAAGGAAGTTTTTAATACTACCCGAAGCTATTTTAATTTCAACGGTGCTTCTTAGCGCTATTTCTACCCACTGATCCCGTTACGATCTTTGCAAGGACCCGTGCCTTCGTTTTACGTTGGACCCGTTTGCGGAAGTAAAATTCCGACAAGCGGTGGTAATCCTGCAGGGACACCGTTCTGGGAAAAACCTCTAAGAAGGTCACGTCTCCACGCTCAGCAATGAGTATTAATAAAACAAGAGGAAGGGGGAGTCTCTGAATTCTCCACTTCCTTCAAAGAAACAAGGTTTCAAGACCGTCCTGCCCAAGCGCGGAAAAAAATAGAAGGATATTCTTCAGATATTCCTTCTAAATCCAACGTTGACATTATTTCTTCTCCTATCGAACTAAGCAATCAGTTCGATTTGATTAATGACGAATTTGAGAAAATCGAATCTACCTCTAGCCCAGGTGACTCGATTCATGCGAAGAAACAACGGATTCCGCCGATTGTGGTATCTGTTGCCGAGTTTTCTGGCTTTCGGAATGAAATCTTGAGTAACCTTCAGGGGATCAAGGTTTCATTTCAGATTGCTAGGAAGGGTGACTGCCGCGTTTTGCCGGGATCCTTTGACGATCGCAAACGTCTTCTCCAGTATTTAACTGAGAAGCGCCATAAATTCTTCACATACGACGACAAAACTGAGCGATTGTTCAAAGTCGTCTTGAAAGGTCTGCCCAGTGATGACAAATCACTGGATGAGATTAAAATTGAAATTTCTGAATTACTTGGATTTTCACCAGTCCAAGTAATTAAGATGAAAAAGAAATCCCACTCTGGTACTTCCCAAAGGGGCATTAAGAATTTTATTTAGTTCATTTTAACAAAAGTGAACTAAATAATATGAAAGTTGGAAAAGGCCTTTATTATGTCCCATGTCCGTGTTGCATGGGAACATTTCCGCAGGCCAGGGGGAAATTTCCAAAACCCCACTCAGAGCCGTAAGTGCCAAGAGGGGTCACGGAACAAAACATTGCCACATGGATGCTAAGTGCATGATTTGTGGTGGAACCTCTCACGCCAAGGACGCTTGTCCTGTGAGAGAAGATTCCAATAAATTTAAGTGTGCAAATTGTGGGGTAATCATAAATCCAATTTCTGGGAATGCCCTTCACGCAAAAGTTTTGAATTCCCGTGCAAAATTGATGACGGAAATTCCAATCGGATCCCAGATTCGACGGGTAGAAATTTTCAAACGCTCAAATTTCGAAACCAGTTACCGGTCGAGCAATTCATACCCACCACAATTCACAAACAAATTTTGCTGCTCGTCAACGGGTAGCAAGCACTTCAGTAAATTCCAATTTTTCGAATGTACCTACGTATGCAAACATCGCTGCTGGTAGACAAAATTTCTCTTCTCAAAATGAGGTTTATACCCATGTCCCAACGGGAAATAATGGTCATGTTGCCGATTCAGGTAGCATGACTGCTTCCGATTTTGATTTTTTAACTGAACAATTGCATCACATGATTGATGCAATGTTCTAAGCAAATACCATTCCAGAAGCTGTTCAGGTTGGTATAAAGTACACACAAAAAATTGTTATCGGACTCCGTTTCAATGGATCCAAATAAATGTGTGAAAGTTCTAAATTGGAATGCCCGCTCTCTAAAGGGTAAGGAAGATGAATTATTCAACTTCCTAACAGTTCATAATGTGCATATTGCCATTATAACAGAAACCTATTTAAAACCAGGACTCTCCATTAAAAGAGATCCAAATTATTTTATCTACAGAAATGATCGTCTTGACAGCGCCTGTGGTGGGGTCGCCATTGTCATTAATAGACGTATCAAACATAAATTATTTTCTTCGTTTGAAACCAAAGTTTTTGAAACCTTGGGAGTTTCTGTTGAAACAAATTTTGGACAATTTTCCTTCATTGCAGCCTACTTGCCTTTTCAATGCAATGGGCAGCAAAAGAATTTGTTGAAAGCTGATCTTCAAATTCTGACTCGCAACAAATCTAAATTCTTCGTAATTGGTGACTTCAATGCCAAACACCGTTCATGGAATAATGCTCAAAGCAATTCCAATGGTAAAATTTTATTTGAAGATTGTTCTTCGGGATATTATACTATTCAATATCCCAATGGACCAACTTGTTTTTCTTCCAGTCGAAATCCTTCTACAATTGATCTAGTTTTAACGGATTCAAGTCAGCTGTGTGGCCAATTGGTAACTCATGCTGACTTTGACTCTGATCACCTTCCTGTGACATTTGAAATCTCACAAGAAGCCATTTATAATCCAATCAGCTCCACTTTTAATTATCATAGAGCTGATTGGGATTTATATAAAACGTATATCGATAGGAATTTTGATGTTGATATTCCTCTCGATACCAAAAGTGATATTGATAATGCTCTCGTATCTTTGACAAATTTAATTGTCGAAGCCAGAGGCATTGCAATTCCTAAATGTGAAATTAAATTCAACTCCATTATTATTGACGACGATCTTCAGCTACTGATCCGTCTTAAAAATGTGAGGCGAAGGCAATACCAAAGAACTCGCGATCCTACTTTAAAAGTTATTTGGCGAGATTTGCAAAATGAAATTAAAAACGTTTCGCTATTCTGAGAAATCCCAACTTTGAGAATAATGTCTCGAAGTTGGGTGCTAGTTCGAAAGCCCGTTGGAAATTAAAGAAAATTCTTAAAAACCTCAAAAGCCAATTCCAGCGCTTAAAGAGGGAAAGAAAATTTTATTAACAAATGGCGAAAAGGCTCAAACACTTGCTCAGGAGTTCGAGAGTGCCCATAATTTTAGTCTAGGTCTCACTAGTCCAATTGAGGATCAGGTTACACGAAGCTTCGAAGACATTCTCAACCAAGATAATGTTTTGACCCTTCGTTGGGAACTAATTTGGATGAAGTGAGATCTATTACTAGAAAATTTAAAAATAAGGAAAGCCCCGGGTGATGATGGTATTTTCTACATACTTATCAAAAACTTCCTGAGAGCTCTTTATCCTTTTGGTTAATTTATTTAACGAATGCTTTCAATTGGCATACTTCCCAGATAAATGGAAAACGGCAAAGTTGTTCCAATTTTGAAGCCGGACAAAAATCCAGCTGAGGCTTCTAGTTATCGCCCAATCAGTTTGTTTCTTCAATAAGCAAACTGTTTGAAAAGATTATTTTAAATAGAATTATGGTTCATATTAAGGACAATTGTATTCTACTGATGAGCATTTTGGTTTTCGCCATGGGCATTCAACCACCCATCAGTTACTAAGAGTTACGAATTTAATTAGACTCAACAAATCAGAAGGATATTCGACTGGAGTTGCTCTTCTTGATATACAGAAAGCATTTGACAGTATTTGGCATGAAGGTTTGATTGTAAAATTGATGAATTTCATTTTCTCTCTGTACATTATTATACTGATACAAAATTATTTATCAGATCGCTCACTGCAGGTAAACTATCAGAATTCTAAATCTGATAGATTACCTGTAAGAGCTGGTGTTCCCCAAGGCAGCATACTGGGGCCCATATTGTACAACATTTTTACTTCTGACTTACCTGATTTACCACCAGGGTGTCAAAAATCTTTGTTTGCAGATGACACAGGTCTCTCAGCCAAAGGGCGAAGCCTTCGTGTCATTTGTAGTAGATTGCAAAAAAGTTTGGATATTTTCTCCACTTACTTGCGAAAATGGAAAATTTTCCTGAATGCTTCCAAAAATCAGCTTATAATTTTCCCACATAAGCCGAGAGCTTCTTATTTGAAACCTTCTAGCCTAGCAGACATATTGTCACTATGAATGGGGTTCCAATTAATTGGTCTAGCGAAGCTAAATATTTAGGACTTCTGCTAGATCAAAATTAACTTTTAAAAATCACATTGAAGGCCTTCAAGCCAAATGTAACAAATATATTAAGTGCCTATATCCACTTATAACAGAAAATCAAAACTTTGTCTTAAGAACAAATTTTTGATTTACAAACAAACTTTAGACCAGCCATGTTGTATGCTGTGCCAATATGGACTAGTTGCTACAATACCAAAAAAAAAGGCACTTTAGAGGATTCAAAATAAAAATTTGAAAAGGATTCTGAAGTTACCTCCGTGGGATAGTGCCAATGAACTTCATAGAATGGCTAATATTGAGACATTGCAACAAATGTCCAACAAAATAATTTCAATTTTAGAGCAAAATCGTTGCAATCTTCTATTGCAACGATTAGCTCTTGTACCCTTTAGTATAAATTAGGTTAAGTTTAGTTTAAGTAGAAAACATTGTAATTCCTACATGGTTTAATTCAACCAGAGGAAATATCGTAACTGCCAGAGGCAATTGAAATGTATTAATAATATCTAAAAGCGTAACATAGCAAATAAGGATGATAGTGTTAAGAAAACACGGAACACCTAGTCTAAGAGATAAATGCATGTATTAGATAATTAGCAAATAAAATTAGTTAAAAAAAAAAAAAAAAAAAAAAAAAAAAAAGTGAGTGCGAAAAATGCATTTGCATTTGTTGGTTACATTGATGGATAAAGTGGAACGTATTTCTTATTTCATGATAAAAATAATGAAATATACAAAAATATTTAAAAATGAGATTAATAGAATAAATGATAACGAATTTGAAATTCAATCGTAGTTGGCATTTGAAATGCCAGCATACTAAGAAGCTAATGAGAAGAAATTTGCAATTCAATCTCAGTAGGCTGACAAGAACGGTAAAAATAAACGATCATTCAGTGTTCTGTTTTTGGGGCGTGAACATGCGAATTATCCTTCGGTGTTCCGCGCTTATTTTCGTTGGTAAGAAGCAAATCGGAAGACGAATTTGCTTGGCTACGACATACACGAATTCTTCAACCACCTGTATTTCGTCATAACCGATACAATCTTGTGGTGGATGACTAACATTGTCCTCTCTTGAGCTTCTTCACATGATGTTGTTCGTCTTCATTGTATTGTGTTGTATAAATCTAATCCACTTTGGTTCCCTCTTCAGTCCAAAGTAGGTTTCATCAATCATCTCGAAGTTACGTGCCGTAATACCAATGTCTTCTGCAAAACAAGGCTGAACAGACTTCGTGAAAATCGTATTCGTATCAATCCTTGTCCTTCGTATTATTCCTTCCAAAGCGATGTTGAATAGGAGGCACGAAAGACCATCAGCTACGCGTTTCGAAGGGACTCAAGAATGCCTCTGAAGCTCGAACTACGCACATCACCCGATCCATCGTTGCCTTGACCAACTGTATAAGTTTATCTGGAGATCCGTGTTCGCGTATTAGTTGCCATAGCTGATCTCGATCGATTGTAGGGGAAGGTGTTTGGTTGTGGGCACCTTTTTGAATTTTGTCCATAACTTTGGTTTTAGGTGGTATTATGTCTACATTTTTATACCAATGGAAAGCTAGGTGTTCAAACTTACTGCCAGAGAAGAAATTGGGTTGATTCCATCGATTTGAAACATTTTATTTTGACGATTTTCCAAATTCGGGTTTCTTGGACAGTTTTGTGGTTCGGTTGTGGGCACCCTAAGGCTTATAATAAAGAATAACAAATGAAATCCATCCAGTTTAATACAAAAAAGTATATTATTACACAGAAAAAAATAGTGAAAAATAAACATTGCGTAAAATTTGACATGCGGAAATTTACGCTATTCTTCGCTGGAATAATCTTCTTCCTAACAAGATTGTTTTCAAGTTGTGTGCAATATTGACCTGGGAGCTGCGGACTCGATCGATTCTAATTTTCAAGATGTTTTGCTTGAAACCCGCAAATTTCCTCTCAGTGTTCAATGTACACGCTACTATTTTGTTACATTGAATTATCATTATGTTTATCTTTATCTAATTAATTTCATAGATTTCATCGATTTACTGCATTGCATAAATTATTGTGCCGATCGTAAAATCAAATAATGTTGTTCACTTGTTAAAATTTCTCTATAGGTTTGAAAGGACACCAAATAACTGAGTTTTGTTAGAATTGAACTATAATTAGTATGAGTTGATTTACACGTGCACTCTCTCGGCTGCGCTCAGAATGCTCACAAACTCTCTCGATGCGATGGATACTTTTTGACAGCTTGCTTTGGAGATTTTTTGACAATCGTTTTGACTCTATCCGCTGCTCCCAGATATTGACGATTCACGTCAAATATTATATACATTTAGGCTATATTCCGAGTGGAATTACGCTAATAATGGTGTTCCATTTATGTGCATGATTTTAAGCGTAAATTTCAGCGGATTTTTCTATCTGTGTAGTTATAAATGTCATGAAACAATAGAAATCATAGATTAATCCACCTAGCAGTGATGATGCCTTTCTCATGCATTGAAGAAGGTAACAAAAACAATCACTTAAGAAAGGTCAAAAATATTACTTTAGGAAGTTGTATTTTACTTTTTCCATCAATTTACATGTAGGTATTGTAAAAGATACATACATCGCAATCAATTTTTTTCAATACATCGCAGTCAATTTTTCTCCACCACAGTTTGTTTCATAGCCTATATTGGAAATTCAGCACTGACAGCCATAAGAATAATCATGGAAAGAAAAGAGATAGGTTCGGTCCGCACTGACAGTTCCATAAACGAAAAGCAGATGAAAAGAGTCTACATATCAGCAATCTTGACTATACTGTATTCTCCTCCTTCACTAACTGGTCACATTTACCGTCAAATCTTGCTTAAGGTAATACGGGAAGCACTAACAATCATCAAATCCTCAACATTTTCATCATTGGATGCTTAACTTTTTTTCTTCAACAAATAGGCGCGCGTGCTTACTCGCAATCTACATGCTGATACATTTACAGTTACATCAAACAACTGAAAACCGAAATACGCCGCTCCAAAGTTGCGAGGTGAAAATGCTAGAAAGAGACGAAAGATAGGAAAAATAACACGGTGTTTAGTGCCTCCCCGAGTCACCTTAACTTTTCAAAAGGACCTCCCAAAGACAATGTCGTTCGCACGCGATTTTACCAGGCCACATCACCTGGTCCCTGGGTTGTTTACTTTCGGCAGAAAGTGAAAAGTATTGATTTCTTAGGAATCAAACGTGACTTGACGCGTCGTTTTCCGAAAACTGATTTTCATCAGATCAATCGGAACAAACTACGTGTAACCGCACCTACATACCAGGATGCAAATGCTATCGCAAAAGACCAGAACTATAATGTGGAATATTTGGTTTATGTCCCCTCGCGGGAGGTCGAGATTGAAGGCGTAATTAACGCAGCGAGCCTGACTTGCAAGGATGTACTTGCAGGAAAAGGCCGTTTAAAGAATGCCCTGCAGTCTACCGTGGATATTCTGGACTGCAAGGAATTGCATTCAGCAGCTATGGTAGATGGTAAAAAAGTATATTCGAAGTCAGGTTCGCTACGGGCATGAACCCTCCCCATGGTTTGCAAGAATGTCCGGTGTACAAAAAGCGCACCCAAAAAGTTAAGCGTTCATTAGTACAGCGCTCTAAGCAGTCGTATGCAGAAATGGTGAAGTCGCAAGACACATCCGCAACTGCCAATGCAACGGCTGCTATTTCAGCTGCCGTTCAAGTCAGTGATTTTTATTATGTCATTTCCATAGACGTGTTTTTTGGAAGGATCGAAGTAGTCGCGCGGTGTGAACGGACACGAAAAATTTCCGTCCGTCATTTTTTTTCCTCGTGGAAGTGATTTTTTTTTCAATAGGCGTATTTGGAGTTTCCGGCACATTGAAATTGACGATCGTTTGTCAATCTACAGCAGCCAAACAAAAACTCTCCAAACTCTCAAAAATTTTCAAGATTTTTGATACTAAACTGAATGCCTGCGCATCAGAGATCAAGGCGGGTGCTTATCTGAAGAGAACAACTCTGTCAAGAATAACGGTCGAGCTGGATAAATTGAAATCGTTTGGACGAAAAGGATTGAAACTATTTTTAAGGAACGAAGGCATCAAAATTACTCCGACACGTGTCAAATGCAGCCCGAAAACCAGTCGTCGTCGCCGTTTTCTTTCGGAGCTGTCGACGACGGGTAGGGTGACCATATGATTTTTTTTCCAAAGGAGGACATTTCCTTCAAATCGTGCCAAAAAGGAGGACATTTGGTTAAAAAAGGAGGACATGCGAAAAAATACCCAACCCAAAATTTCCCGTATTTGATATTAAATTGACTGATTTTTCGGGATGTCGACTCAATACTACAAATGTATTGACATGAAAAAGAATGAACTCACCGTGATTAAATTCTCAAATTCTCAAATCTCATCGACGATTCAAATCATGCGAGAGACAAATCTCATCAGAATCATGACCCAGAGAATCGCCCATGATTCAATTGAGTTAACTTTTTCCGCTTAAAATAATGGCTAATAAATCCATATATGTATTGTATTTTGACACTTTTTAGAACGAAATCATTTTTCGGCGAATGAGCGAAGCAATGCGTTCTGTCCGAGACACTCAACTGCGATGCTTTCGCTACATAATCGCAAGCGAGTTAGCTCGTGCACGAAGCCTCAATGATTGACATTTCAGTGTGACCAATAGTGCTAACCATTTTCTTAATGAGATTCTATGAAACAACCTTCAATCATAATTGTACACAAATGTTTGATATATCAATTTTAGGTAGCATTGCACAGAGTTTTAGCAAGAAAAGCTAAAATATAATTAAGTTCGAATGACCTAACCATCGTACACATCGCAACCTCGAGCAATAGACAACTGATTGTATATTACTTGAGGCACCTGGGAGGCCAGCGGAAAATATTCCTTGAATACCAATAAGTTTATGGCATGCGCATGCTACAAGACGGCTACACCATCACAACGAGGCTTTCATCAGTTGTTTGTAGAAATTGAAAAATGTTTTCAGGGTGGTTAAAACTACGAAAATGTGCATAACGCTTTTAAAGCTTGGCGGAGTGTTACTTTAAGATAGTTATAGAATGATGAATCCAAGAGAGATTACAATTAATTTTTCATTTACTTAATGTAAATTTGGAATTTTATGTTTTATTAGAGAATATTGTTGCGTATGGAATATACTTTTGCACTCCTCTGTGCAATGGGGTAATAAGTTCGAGTCCCATGTTTCCCCCACAAAAATAAAAAAAATACAAATATTCCCCATGCTGTAAATATACACAATGATTTATATTGAAATATATTGAAATCCTTTCTTGCACCGTTTTTGGGAATATTGTTAAGCTCTTTCAGTGGAATGCCTTCACCTATTATGAGACCACGCTACGGTAGAATTAAAAGGAATAGTTCATTTATCTAATGTTTCACCTGTCATAAGACGAGTTTATACAATCCCATTGAATTCCACCACTTAATTGTATCTTGACAGATACGTATTTCGACCTCAAAAGTAAGGCCGTCTTCAGTGTACGTATCTGTCAAGATACAATTAAGTGGTGGAATTCAATGGGATTGTATAAACTCGTCTTATGACAGGTGAAAACATTCCACTAAAAAGCTCAAAATAATTTTCTTATCTAATGTTTGTTATTTACATTTCTTCTTTAGTTTAATTTATTTTACTTTTGATATTTGAGTTGATGTTAATGTTGATTTCAATCAAAAACTAGATGGGAACGTTCCAAATTAGAAAGGAATTGAACGCAAATGTATACAACCGCACGTTTTATTTGTGAATGAATCTTTGTTGCAATATTTTCTTCAGCGATTAATAAAAAAATAACTCTTAATAGATTAGTGCCCAGCATTGTTAATTGTTTCCTCAAAATATTGCGGATCTTTTCAAAATTTTACATTTTGCGGATTCCGTAAAGTTCTTCCGCAGCTGTCAAAGTTCTACCGCAAGCCTGAAAATCTTCAATACACTGAAACAAAAATTTGATATTTGGCGTTGTCATCGTAGGATGCCATGCCAAACAGCAGAGAAAAAGTATGAACTGACAGCTGCGGTAGTTTAAAAATTGAACCGGAATGAGGAAAGTTTTCTCTGAAAGGGCAATATATAAAAAGGAGGACATTTCAGCGCAAAAGGAGGACATCCGAATTTCATCGAAAAAGGAGGACATGTCCTCCTTTAGGATACCATATGGTCACCCTAACGACGGGTGGTGCTTTTCGCAGATACCTAGTAGGTTGGTTTCCAGATATAATTCTACTGGATCTGGTATGTATGGAACGCAAAATTGCATATTACGGAAAAGGTAAGCAAAAGTAATTACGTTTTTACAAACCTATCATCACTACGATTTAACATCAAGCTGTCTTTTTGTACATATTCTGTCACTTCTTTTATTGAATTAAGAACACGGACGTATTACCAATTATACAACAGCTGCCCTTGCGAGAAAGCTGTCCCATAACCAACTAATAACGGTGGCATATGAGTCAATTCCCCTGTATCCATCGAATCCTACTTTTAGCAATATTTCACATCTTTCTCTCTACCCAACTATGTGTATCGAAATTGAACAACAGTCGATCGCGTTTGAATCACAAACATGTGCTTCTGCCTGTCGTATTGAGGCGGGTTTGCTTCTGTTACGAGAATAGAGGCTTGTTTGCAGCCGTTTGATCATTTATTCATCCCCTTAGAATTCATTTGTTGTCAAAATCATTATCATATCAGGGGGGAAGGGGAATTTAATTTCTTTTTGCTCTTTTTTCGTTTCAGAGAGCGAGCAAAGGCGCTTAAACCTAGGCTATTAGCCAGGGCAAGGCTAATACCATCGCCCCATCCGAGGAAAATCATCGGCAAGGATAATGGAGTGACATAAATTTCTTAGCAAAGTCACTCCCAACGTATTTCCACAAAATTTCTATCATTTGCTTATAATGATACTCCTAAACCACATACCCTACCCACCATCCAATTCCTTGACATCTATGAGGGCGTCGGTAAGTCGCTGGCCTCTCGTTAAGTGATGTCATGTCATCATTTCCTTCCCTTTCCTAGTAACGGAGAAGATGGGCGTGGCCGGCAATGATAGCTTTCATGTTTTATCATTTTGGACCCCCAATTGGATTTCCAATAAATCCCAAATGGAAATCCATAAGGTAAAGAATAAACATGACAACTATCAGTATGCAATCTACGAAATACTCCGTTACAACGCAACGCAACGCAACGCAATTATGTCATTTCCATAGACGAATCGGACTCTGACGTAGCCGATATGGATGATTCTGCGGAGGTACACGTACCCGAAAAGAGGGAGAAACTGTCTTCCCCGGGATTGCGCCGTAAGAAAACAAAAATCATCCCTAGAAGCTTGCCTAAATCTGATGGTAATGGGGGATTATTCAAAATTCCGAAGCAGCCTGTCTATACTGCTCCTTTTGACCCATGTTGCAGTAAGACATTTCCGCCATTGCCTAAAACTGATGTTACAAAGAAACATCAGTCAAGGAATATCTCTGAGCAGAAAACTGCTACTCGCACTTCCAAGAAAAGAATCTCGTCCAATCGAGGATTGATATCCTTTAAGGACCTTGTGAATCGTTTTTTGAACTTATTCAATATTCCGAATTCACTGAGGGCAATCATTGACCTCTTTATCCCAACGGTTGAAAGTTATCTGAAGCGGTTGACTGTTTCATGGTCCCTTCTTGCAGGACTTGTATCTTTCGATGGATAATACGGCCACACAAGATACAATCACTGTGCTGCAGTGGAACTGTCATAGTCTGAAACATAAATTGTACGTGTTAAAGCTTTTTTTTCGCAACTCCGATTGCGATATATTTGCACTCTGTGAAACATGGCTTTCTTCTGAAGATGAAATCAACTTCCACGATTTTAACATTATTCGCCAAGATCGGAATGATCATTATGGTGGCGTTCTTATGGGAATCAAAAATGTCACACTTTCTACAGAATTCCCATTCCGACTGTTAATGGTTTAGAAATCGTCGCTTGCCAAGTAAATGTAAATAATAAAGACCTTTGCATAGCTTCAGTGTATATTCCCCCAAATGCCTCACTTAATCGTCGGCATCTTTGGAGTTTTAATACTGGGTGATATGAATGCACATGGTATTGCATGGGGCGAAACTAGAGACGATAACAGAGCGCCAATTTTCTATGATTTGTGCGACGATTTCAACTTGAATATTTTGAACACAGGCGAAGTAACTCGAATAGGACCTCAAGGTCAGGAAAGTCGAATAGATCTGTCTTTATGCTCTAACTCACTATCATTAGATTGCACGTGGAAGGTAATCCAAGATCCCCATGGTAGTGACCACATGCCGATAGTCACCACAATCAAAAAGCGGCTATCATCAATCAGTGCCAGTTAATGTTCCTTTCGACCTCACGAAAAACATTGACTGGCAAAAATTTGCATCGGCGGTAAAATTGGTATTGAATCAACTGATATTCTTCCTCCACTGGATGAGTATCGATTCCTTACTGAATTGATTCATAAAAGCGCACTAGAAGCTCAGAAACGACGCGTTCCAAGTACATCTGTCATAAGAAGACCAGCCACCCTGGATGGGATGATGAATGTACTAAGTTGTATTCCGAGAAATCAGATGCCTTCAAGGCTTTCCGTAAACACGGAAGGTCTGAGCTTTTCGAAGAGTATTTGAGGCTTGAAAGAAAGCTCAAAAATCTTCTCAAGGCTAAAAACGTAGCTACTGGCGACGTTTTGTTGAGGGACTATCACGAGAAACCTCAATGACAACACTTTGGAAAACGGCCCGCAACATGCGGAACCGCATTTCCACCAATGAGAGTGAAGAATACTCCAATCGATGGATATTCAACTTCGCAAAAAAGGTCTGTCCAGATTCCGTACCAGCAGAACCGCTATTTCGAGATTCAATCACTGATCCCGGTTCTTTGGGTGGACCATTCTCAATGCTGGAACTTTCTATGTCTCTTCTTTCATCGAATAACTCTGCTCCGGGATGCGATAACATCAAATTCAATCTTCTAAAACATCTCCCAGATGTCGCAAAAAGACGATTACTCGACCTGTACAACTGTTTCGTGGAGTACAACATTGTGCCACCTGAATGGCGACAGGTCAAAGTAATAGCTATTCAAAAGCCTGGGAAACCAGCGTCTAATCACAATTCATATCGACCGATCGCCATGCTATCGTGCATGAGAAAATTATTGGAGAAAATGTTCCTCTCAAGAATCGACCATTGGGTCGAGCAAAATGCATTACTGTCAAATACTCAATTCGGTTTTCGAAAAGGTAAAGGAACAAATGATTGTCTAGCGTTGCTCTCTTCAGATATACAGCTGGCCTATGCGCACAAGGATCAACTGGCTTCAGTTTTCTTGGATATTAAGGGCGCTTTTGATTCTGTTTCCATAGAAGTACTGTCGGAAAATCTGCACAGTAGTGGATTACCCGTTATTTTGAATAATTTCTTGTACAATTTGTTGTCAGTAAAACATATGAACTTTACTCTCGGCACTCTGACAACTTCCAGAAATAGCTACATGGGCCTTCCCCAAGGATCATGTTTAAGTCCCTTGCTTTACAATTTCTATGTTAAAGATATTGACAATTGTTTGGAAGGACAATGCACGCTTAGACAACTTGCAGATGATGCCGTGATCTACCTAAGAGGTTTATGTGCAAATGTCCTGCAAGGACCATTGCAAAGCTCCCTAAATAATCTGAATGTTTGGGCCAGACATTTAGGGATCGAGTTCTCTCCGCAAAAAACTCAAATGGTAGTGTTTACTAAGAAGCGGTACCCAGCTCAACTGAAACTAAAGCTGTTGAAAGATGACATAAACCAATCTTTATCTTCTAAATACCTTGGGGTCTGGTTTGATTCCAAGTGTACCTGGAAAACCCATATTGATTATTTGTTAGAGAAAAGCCGAAGAAGGATCCATTTACTCCGTTCTATCTCCGGAACTTGGTGGGGCGCTCACCAGGAAGACCTCATCAAACTATTTAAAACGAATATCCTCTCAGTTTTGGAGTACGGCTTTTTCTGCTTCCAGCAGCTGAGTGCCACCTAATTAAATTGGAACGAATTAAATATCGTTGTTTGCGCATTGCTCTTGGCTGCATGCATGCAACATGAGCCTGGAGGTGCTTGCTGGAGTCACTCCTTTAAAGCACCGTTACTGGGAGCTCTCACTTAGAATACTGATCAAATGTGGAACAAGTAACACACTTGTATTAGAAAACTTCGATAATATGCTTGAACTGGCTCATCGCTCAAGATACCTGCGAGTCTATCTCAACTACATATCGTCAGATCTCTGTCTTCCATGTTATAATCCACCTCAAGTTCACTTCGTCAACGACAGTTCCTCAATTGAATACGATCTGTCCATGAAACACGCTATTCAAGGAATACCAGATCATCTTCGACAAATTCCATTTTTTTCTGAAAAATTTGAACATGTCAATTGCAATAACAGATATTTCACTGATGGTTCTCGCATTAACGGATCCACTGGCTTCGGTATTTTCAACGTAAGTTCAACCACCTTCCGAAAACTTCAAAAACCGTGTTCGGTTTATGTTGCTGAGCTGGCAGCAATTAATTTCGCTTTGGGGATAATTTCCAATCAGCCCGTAGACCATTATTTCATCTTCTCGGATAGTCTTAGTTCTATCGAGGCACTCCGGTCGATGAAACCTGTTAAGCACGCATCTTACTTTCTTACAACTGTAAGAGAGCAGATGCGTGATTTGGTCGAAAGATCATTTAAGATTACCTTTGTATGGGTCCCATCCCATTGCCTAATCTATGGCAATGAGAAGGCGGACTCGCTAGCAAAGGTGGGCGCACAGGAAGGTGAAGTTTATGATAGACAACTCTCGAACAACGAGTTTTTCCAATTAGTCCGTCAGAGTACTCTTCAAAATTGGCAAATGATTTGGTCACACAATGAACTTGGACGGTGGCTATTTTCCATAGTTCCTAAAGTTTCTGCGCGAGCGTGGTTCAGAGGTGAGGACTTAAGTCGAGGCTTCATTCGCACGATGTCGAGACTTATGTCCAATCACTATTCACTAAACACACATCTCTACAGAATAAACCTGGTCGATAGCAACCTATGTAGGTGCGGAGCCGGTTACGATGACATCGATCACGTAGTTTGGTAGTGCTCGGAAAATGACGCCTCCAGAGAGCAACTATTGGATACCCTTGTGGCCCAAAGTAAACAACCCTTCCGGGATATAAGAGGTGTTTTGGGAGATCGCGATGTGATATATATGCAGGCCATCTATGCCTTCCTTTGCTTGGCTGACATTAAACTTTAATGCCTATATTCTTCTCTTTCTCAGTTTTTTTTCTTGTCCGATTCTTTTTCTCTGTACCATGTACCCCGAAGCTCTGGCCATCCGGAAGATGCTCCCTGACGAAACAAAATCGAGCACGACGCCACGCAAAACCGTTTTCAACGTTCAACGTCAAACGCCCGGGAGCAGCTGAAATAACCTAAACCCAAATCCCTACCCCGTCCGTCCTGTATTAAGTTTTTCTAACCTTGAGTCGCCACGAGTATTATGGTCCATGCGCCCTCCCAACTAACTGTTAAGATAAGATGATATACCATACTTGATATATCATACCAAGATGATATATCATACTTGAGAATTGCGGCTCCGCAAAGTGTCACACACGACTGAGCCTACCAAATAAATGAACTGGTTAAAAAAAAAAAGCTGTGCCTAGCTGCTTTCCCGTTGGCAGTTCCGAGAGTTCTGAGTGGTGCAGGTATACTGCAACGAGGTAATGGTCTGATACAATATACGCACTGCGGTAAGTGCAGGCGTTCGTGATGTCGGAGAAGTTTTTACCCTAGTAGCACCGTTCAGATCGATTTGGTTGCAGCAACTCCAATGTGACTGGATTTGGTCGCAAATGAGTCACAGTGACTGATATGTGCCAAGTGTGCTACTCGGGTACCGTCGATCACCGGTCTGTACATTTTCTCCCTTCCTATTTAAGCGTTCACGTCACCTATGACGATTTTGATGTCCCGCAGTGAGCATCCATCGTAAGTCTCATCCAGCTATGTAAAGAACGCTTCTTTCTCGTCGTCGGGTCGCCCTTCGTGAGGGCAGTGACGTTGATGATCCTATAGTTGAATAAAAAAAGCCTTTTATCCTCAGCTAGCACATCCTTGATCTATGAAGCCTATTCCTAGCTCGTTATTGGTGATGCAACAGCTTTGTATAGTTTCGTTTGGTTTGTAATTTGGTCATGTTCTTTGATGCAATTCCACTTGTCCAGGGCTTCCGGAACCCGTTGCACTGTGGCTAGTGAGTTTCATGGTCTGAATATGTTTCTGTAAACATCGCATTTGAAAACCATAAACTTTGATACCCACCCATATTACATGGTTCCGATTGGTTTCGAATCTGGCCACTTCCCCCGGGGCACCCGGAATCTGCTATGAGGTGGCTAGTAATCTCAATGATCCTGAACATGTATTTTTATTCATCACCACCCAAAACCATGAAGTTTGATACCCATATTTGCACGATTTTAATCCATACCTAATCAATTTTATCATTTTCCCGGAACCGATGTAACGGAAATGGCCATATCCCGGCGTGTTTTAGACGGATTCTTTATCTGCAGCCAGTATTGGACTGCAAACACTGACAGGCAGCGGAAAAAATGCGTTTCAAACATACATCTGTTTAATCTGGAACATCTGCGAGGTCCGCGAGCCGTCTCGGAATTTAAGATAAGTATATGAAACAAGAAGAATTTCTGCGTCCATTGCTTTTGGTTTTAGAAAAATTAGTTGATTTTTCACAAAGTTATGTTAATTTGAATTTCGACAAAACTTTTCCTATCTCAACCTTTTTGTCTAACCCCTGTACTGCCGTTATACGCATAACTGTCCCATGTACATAGGAAATCTCAGCAAACATGGGACAAATATGCGTATGACGACAGTGCAAGTGGTTGCAATTTAACCGAGTCAAAGTGATTTGTCACGCAGGTTTATTGCATTTATCAGTCGAAGAAGTGCTTGAATCTAGCGTATAGACCTGTGCAGGAGTTCATCAAATTCACTCACCTGATGGATTTTGACATTTGAGCGGGTCGTCTTCTCGAACAAAAGTTCATTTTGCGTTCATTATGCGACCCGCTCAAACGTCATAATTTCTTGGGGGAGTTCATTTTGCGTTAGTCTATTGTAATAAAGTATGCTTGATACACTTTTTCAAAGAAGCATTGATAAATATCTCTCTACAAAACGACGTATTATTGCTCAATTATTGATTAATTTGCGTAATGAGCCAACGCTGCATCCAGATCTAACATTACCTACCGTTACACTAGCATTGTTACGGCTGGCTGGCGGGATACTGATACTTTGATCGGATGTTTTAGTTTTTTTTACTTGAGTCGTGGATTTTAAGGTTGCATAGTTGCACTCAGTATTCCATATTGCTTATTTATGTAATGAGTATCTACATTGACATGAATATAATAAGTTTTTTTTATGATACATCAGAAACAGTAGTTAATAACAGATAATAGGGTAAAAGCTCCGATAGTCGTGAGTGTTCCTATAGTTGCGGTAGTACGGTTTGCAGGGAATTAACAAATTAAACGCAGTAACCCACATTACCGGTCAATTAGTTGACCTGTCATAACACGATAGAGCCAAAAACAACATTGGAATTCCATTTACACAGGTAAAGTATCTTTAAAATACTTATTCTTTTCTCTCCCTTGCGCCAATAGTTGCGGTAGTGTTCCAATAGTTGCGAATCCCATACAAAACCTATGGGATTCGCAACTATAGGAACACGAATAACAAAATATCGCAACTATTGGAACACTGTACCAATAATTGGAGGATTCGTTTTAGGTAACAAAAAAGGATTCTGATGGAATTATGGCACGCTTTGAATAAAATTGAGATAATGAGCTTTCGGATGCACTCTCAAGGTAAGGGAAATGAAATATAGATTAAAAGTAATCGGGATATTAGTGTTGGAACGCGCTTAGTTCCTCCACTATTGGGTCTTTTACCCTAGTTTATTATTTAGAACGCATTGCTGCAATGTGTTAACCAAGATTTTTTTATGTACAGGTTATCCGACTTGTCAATATCCCCAACTCAGCCATCTTGGATTTTTGTATAGAATTTATGCTCGTTTGTTTACGTTTTGCACTGAAAATGTATGTTTCCCCCCCGCGCTGGTTATTCCCATCTACTGACGAAGTCGGATAACCTGTACATAAAAAAATCTTGGTGTTAACCACTTGAGGAATGTCTCACCTTATGAATAACATCGTGTCGCTCCAATTTGAGTTGCATGGGAGAAATGCTCACATAAAATTTTCTGGATAAGGCTTGACAAATTCAACTAATTGCGGAGTTGGCACCTTCACGGAGGAATGCTTACGAATTTCTACAGTCGGCTCTCTTATTAGATATGTGAACAATTAACACATTTGGTTTGACGCTTCATTGATGCAACATATTCTGAATTAATTCAATGTTTGTTGTATGCGTAGCTTATGATATTGGGTTACATATTTTCTGTGTATTGTTTCGTCCACAGTTGTGGTGAGTAATAACCTGATTTGGGATTTCTATGATGTTTTGTGAAACATTCTTATAGTATCTGTGCCACACTTGAATGAGAAACGGTAGTTGGGTACTATCAAATGCTAAATGAATTAAAATTTATGTTAGAATATTTTCAAAAATGCAGCAATAAGTTACGCATTGCTGCATTTTTGGTATGTTTTAATAAAGACAATTATTAATGGCTACATGAGCAGTAACTCTATGTACTGGGATACAGGATGATCTGCTGTGTGAGATGCAACGAAATGATGTCAGAAATTTGAATAGAACAGTTTGTGAAAAAATTGCACCGATGGTGTAGAAAATAAGAGATGCTGAAGATAAGTTATGAATAAATAAATATTTGACAGACACAGATAACAACCCAAAGATGGGCATAACCCCCAGCCACAATTTGAAGAGCCCAGATGTACGTACATAATAACTCACATCGTAGCGTTATGATTCCAACTGGTACCTGTTTGTCACATATGACAAAACTGTGACCAGGGATGCGCCGAACAAGAGAAGGAAACTTGTTGCTTCCATTCACCTGCATCACTCCCTTCTGAATAATTCCGGAAGAGAAATTATGCAAGTCGCTTCCTGAATTCTGTTGTTGTTGGAATAATTCCCATGAATGCAATGCCGAGCCATGGTAGGGCAGAAAAATGTATGAATCAGATATTTTTGTATGGACCTACCAGCTATCCAGCACTTTATTCTTCACATGAATAAATGTGCCGGAGGAAGATGAGGTACAAGGTGTCCTGATATGTTGGTATGTGGGACATAGGGTAAAGATAGGTCCTCACATATGGATTGGAATGCCTGGTTTCTTCTTGTTCTTGACCTTTTGTAAACTTGTTGCTTACGATGCCAATCAGCTTCTAGTGGACTCTTATCACAATGATACTACACTTTGTTAAGAACAGCCGGTACAACTCCAGAAGTCTGTACAATGGATAAGTCTTTAAAGAGTGAACATTATTCCGAAAATTCGATCGCAATACCAGACTTACTGGAGCTATATATAACCCCAATAGAAAAATAAATGTATAAAATCGCACGATGGATAAAAGTGAACACTGTCTTCAGCAAAATTGCTTTAAATTAACAGTTGTTAAGAGATATTTTCTCAAAGTTGCTATTCGTATGTCATTACATGTCATTCATTACTGTTTAATATATTAGAGTGGGTCATTTTTTCAAATCAATGGTTTTTCGAAGCCACTCTGGATCCTAAACAACTGTGCAGAATTTGGGCTCGATTGGTTGCTTCCTCGCTTTCCGCATCGCGTTTGGAGTTTGTATGGAAATTAGTATGGGAGAACGTATATTTTTGCATTTTTACTTCTAGTGGTTTCAGTTCATCTTAAGCCATGTGGCACATTGCGTTAAAGTATAGCCCAAAGGATGCCGAAAAACTTTGCCGAAGAAGGTACGTTGCTGGAACGTCCACGAAAAAAGCTATAACGCTTCGAAGATTGAGTGTTCAAACCATATGCAAAAAATCATTTATTCTGCCAGCACTGCCAAACTACGTGGACCAATAATTTAACTGAGTGTTATTTCAAAATTATTGATTTTATAGGACTTTGGAGCTAATGGGAGATATTCGGAATGATTTCACAAAGTAAAAATTCCGACTGAAGGAAAATGGGGTTTGCCCTCTGACAATTACAGGTTGTCCGGTAGTGCTGGCAGAAACATTGATTTCTTGCATATGGTTTGAACAATCAATTTTCGAAGCGTAATAACATTTTTTGTAGGCTTTCTAGCTACGTACCTTCTTCGGCAAAGTCTTTCGGCATCTTTCAGACTATAAGCTAACATATTGAGTCACGTGATTGACGATAAATTAAAGCCGCTAAGAGCAAAAATGTAAAAAAGTACGTTTTCCCATACTGATTTCCACATAAAATTAAAACGCGATGCGGCAAGCGAGGACGCAACCAATCGAGCTCATATTTGGCACAGGTGATTGGGGTCCCAGAACGATTCAGGAAAACCTTGATCTCACTTGATTGGATGATGTTTGAGTTTTTCCATACAACTGCGCCCCACTCTAATATATATGTTCGAGCTTTGAGTGTCCCAAGATATCCCAAAACCCTCTGACCATGTCTCTTGATCTCCTGTAATATGTTATGGATATGGTTGACGAAAAAAGCTAGTGTCGTGGCTGTAAATCGCAAGTTCTGAACTCAAGGACGGTTTTCATGACCCAGGATGATACAGAACCATCTTACCATGTCCCTTAATGAGGCCTTCCTTAGCTATCCGGTAAGAAGCGAGGATATAAAGCAAGGCCATGCTGAAAGTGGCTGGGTTCGATTCCTGGTCAGAGTTGGAAATTTTCAGGATGGATTTTTTACGACTTCCTTAGGCATAAAATTATCACCGTGTTTGCCTCATGATATACGAATGCAAAAATGGTAATTTGGTTTAGAAACTTCGCGGATAAAAACTGTAAAAGCTGCAAGACGGCATTGTACCAGTGGGGGATGTAATGTCAATAAGAAGAAAAATATGTTCCTTGGTCTTCCGTAACATGTTATCGACATGGTTGAATACATATCCAAGCTTGGAGTGACGAAATAAGCTAGCATTGTAACTGTAGATCGCAAGTTCTGAACTGAAGGACAGTTTGGATGATTTAGCACATACCAAAATAATATTTTTCAACTTGTTTTGTCATTTCTTCATTATTAATCACGAAAACGAAAGGAACACATCGAATTCACTGGGTAATACAGCTTAGAAAAATAGGTTCGCTAAAGCGCAATAGCCTACTATCGAAAGTTCGTCTCTTCATAGTTGGGATTTAAATTACAGCTCATTTTGTGAATTCATTTGATGGATTATTGTAGAAAAAATTGGCTTCAAAAACTCTTCCAGAGTTACCCAGTTTTTTGAGGAGCTATTTAACGAGATTTATGAATTGTCTAAAACAACATGGACTGGAGTAATCATCACTCACAATTCCAATCATTTTGTTCAAAATTTGGGCCCGAAATTTAACCCAGCCTCCTTCAACATGCTTTTTAGCTGTACAAAACACCAATGGCCTCGTCAAAACGGAATTGTTCAAGCATTGTATCTGTCATCTGGTATAATCAATCCATGTTTCACGGTGTGCTTATGTATAATTTTCCATAAAAAATTAAGAAATTGCCAATAAATGAATCAGGGTATGAGTAACAAATAAATATAAAATTTCCACAAATAATGCAAAATTTACATAAACAATTGGGAATTTTTCACAAAACAAAAATAAATTGGCCCTTTTGAAATCAAAAAAATTATAATTATAAAAGAAGAATTTTCCATATAAAATCAAACTGTTCTACGAAAAAAAAACTACAATATACTACAATATCAACAATAACAATAACAACTACAAAATTTTCCACAAAACAGATATTTTTTCCATATCAGAGGTGAGCCAGCCAAGGGGCTGAAAACCTCTTTAATAAAGACGATAATTTTATTTTTTCCATGAAATAAAATGTCCACGAAATAATCAATATAGAGCAATAAAAAAATACAAAAAAGCAATAAAATTGATAACATTTTTCATGAATTTCAAACACTTTTATAGACGGGTTCATCTATGCAACAATGCTAAAATTTATTGTTTTTTTTTTATTTTTCTTTCTGGAAATTTTATTTTTATATTTTCTTATTGCTCTTTGTTGATTATTTTGTGATTTTTTTTTTAAATTTACTGTGGAAAAAATAATTTCGACAAATTTAGTAAATGTTTATTAAGAAAATTATTTTGAGCTTTTTAGTGGAATGTCTTGTACAATCCCATTTAATTCCACCACTTAATTGTATCTTGACAGATACGTATTTCGACCTCAAAAGTAAGGTCGTCTTCAGTGTCTTGTACTTGACTCGACTCGAGTGATTGTACAAACTCGTCTTATGACAAGGGAAATGTTTATTGCTAATATTGATTTATTTATGGAAATTTCGTATTTTTTCCGTGAGACATTTTGGATTCGTTAAGGAAAATTCTTCTGTTAAAGAAATGCCATTTTTGCTAATTTATTTTTGTTTTGTGGAAAATTCTCAATTGCTTATGCAAATTTTGCATTATTTGTGGCAAAATTTCTTTGTTGTAGAAATTTTATAGAGTTTCTTACACCATTCCCGGCCTAACATGCGTACGACTGCATTATTTAATTGATAATTATGACAAGGAGCAACTTTTCCTGAGTTTTGTGGGCCGTGTAATACTGCAATGGGGTACACCTCTGCTTAAAAATAGCTATTCTTGCTAAATGCCGTTTGAAAAAGCTTTTATTTGATTTAAATTAATATGGTCCAGAACTCATTTCAGTCACATCGATGGCTTTTCCGGCATACCCCAAGTCTCTTCGGCATACGCAATATTTTACTCAATCTCTCAACATCTCACTCTCATTCTCTCTCTCTCGGGGCGGTAGAAAAAGCGACGTAAACAAAAGTATGCACGTTCCACGACAACGTGATGCCAGATAGTATTATTCATAATACACCTGTGCGCCGAAATGTTTGTGAACGGCGGCGGCGTAAGGCCATTTTTACACCGGCGGCGGGGGCGTCGGCGGCGTCACGCCGTAAGCAATGTTCGGCGGCGGCGGCGGCGTGAATCGGCGTGAATAATTTTTAGCTGAGAAAAAAAAATCACGCAGCAAGGCGTTTATTGTATTTTAGGGGTTTTGTACAATTGCTAGCTACAGACAGACTGATAGGATGAACATGCTAATAGCTATAGCTTGTATCTCCACAGCAAAAGTTTACATTACATCCTCCACTAGGATATTGCCGCATCACAGCACATAAATTCACTGGAAAGTACTTCAGATATAAATCCAGAAATTCGTTTGGAAAGATATTCCTCAGAAAATTTGAAAAAGGAATTCGGAGAACTAATTTAAAAATACCCTATGAATTTCTTCAGAACTTTCTCCAAGAATTCCCTTGAAAATTTATTTGGTGTTGCTTCGAAATTCCTTCAAAATTTCTCCAAAAGTTCCTTCAGGAATTTCCTTGGAAATTACTTTAGGGATTGCTTCGGAAATTCCTTTACGGAGTCTTTTGGGAATTTCTTCGGAAATTCATTTGAAAACTTTTTTAGAAATTCATTCGGAAATTCCTTTAAGAATTCTTTAAAAAATACCCATGGAAAATCCTTCATGAATTTCCATTGGAATACCTACGGAAATCCCTTTAGGAGAAATCCTTCGGAATTTGATTTAGTTTTTTTTTAATTCCTTCAAGAATTTCTAATAAAAATTCTTCCAGTAATTCCTTAAAGAATTTCTTCGGAAACTCTAAGAAGATACTTTTGGTATTCTTTCGAAATTTCCCTTTGGAATTTATTTAGAACTTTCTCCATGAATTCTTTCGCAATTTCCTAGAAGAATTTCTTCGAACATTCCTCCGGAAATTCCTTTAGCAACTCTTCCAGAAATTCCTGTAGAACTTCGGAAATTTCTTTTAAAATTCCTTTAAGAATTCTTTCGGGAATATCTTCAGAAATTTTTTAGGGAAATTTTTGGAACTTTTGTTTGTAAATTCCTTTAATTTTTTTGAACCGTTGAAAATAAGTTTAACACTCAAATACCTTTGGAAATTTCTTCGAAAATTCCTTTATAAATTCTCCCAAATTAGAATTCTTTCCGGAATTATTCCTGTATGAATTTTGTATGGTTTATTGAAGGAATTTCCTAAGGACCTCTTGGACCTTCTTGAAGGAATAACCGAAAGAGAACCTGAAAAAAATTTCTAACAGAATTTTGAAATGAATTTCATAAATGTAAACCAGGGCTGAAAACCTCTATAAAACCTCTGTCTAATAAAGCAGCTAAAACGTTGTTGTGTCTATTTTCCGACATTTCGGTGTAGGGTAAGACGGCGGTAAGAGGTAAGACGATAAGATAATGCGCCCCAGCTGGCCAAAACGCCTCCTTTGATTTCTAGAAAACTATAACTAACTAAGGGTAAAAATCATTTGGTACTTTGAAACATTTGTAAAACTATCGTGCTATGTGAATGTGAAAGTATTTTTGTATTATGAAAACAATAGCAAAATACAAAAAGTTACAGTTTTGATTTAACTTTTAATGTTTGTTTGCTTAACATTCTGGACCGACTCTAGCATACTGTCCGCAAAACTTGCACTGGAACACTCAGTTGGGCAACAAAATAACTCTTCTCAGTGGGTTATATGATATAAAATTGCTTCCATGTTCAAAAATGTAACTAGTTTCGAAGATATGTTGCACTGGTAATAATGCCCCAATGTAGGCAGGACGATATGCCCTTACCAACACAAGCGCAGCGAGCCTGCAGCAGTTGCTTCCAAATGATATGGAGAATATTGAAATGTAATTCACACCTGCTTAAATGGACTTATGTTGGTTTTCTAATGTCAAGCACATAAGGATTTGTGACTGTGGCTTCTGAAATGTTTCTTGATGTTATTCAAGCTATATCCCACCTACACTTTCGATAAAAGCTTCTCTGATTTTATCGCTCGCGCACTAGTGATATCGTATCTATCTGTTTAATTGACAACGTTATGTCATACAGGATACACACATATACAACAAAAAGTAGCCTCTAAATCCCTGAAGAAGGTGAAATATACACCGAAACGTCGGAAAATAGACGCAACAACGTTTTAGCTGCTTTATACGACTGAAAGAGCCGATAAAAGTCAATCAAAATTGAGCACAAGAGTCGAAAGTATCACATCAACTCTATAATAAAGAATTAAAAATAAAGTAAATGAGTTTCTGAAGGAATATTCGAAAGAATTCTGAAAGTAATTTACGAAGAAATGTTTGATTTTCCAAACTAATAGCTATTGGTATTTATACAGAAATTCCCATAGTTCTCCAGGAATTTCTTCGAAAGTCCGGACAAAAGTAAAACAAACTCAGTTTTGGCTCTAGAATCAAGGCTACATGCTACGAAAAACTCCCAAAATATCGAGATTGCAGATATTCGGATATTCTCAAGAATTCTTTGGGAATTTACTGCACACGAGTTCCCTCGAAAATTTCTACAGTTTTTTTTTCATAAATATCCTAGGAATATATTCAGGAATTAATTCGGTAAGTCATCAAGAAATCGTTCTAAAATACCTTCAAAAACTCCGTCAGGAATCCGATCGCGAATTTCTTCAGGAAGTCCTTTAAAAAATCTCCACAAATGAAACCAGGCTTTTCTTTGAAATTTCCACCTCCATCCCCCCCCCCAGGAATTGCTTCGGAACTTCTTAGTAGCAACCCTATAACCCAGTATCATGCCTCTTCTTAATTTGGCAGATTCGTGGCACGATTTTTACACTGCTCAATCCGTTGCGCTTGACCCTAAAGGGAGTTTCTTTTAAAACAGTGTCCTAACCCAAAATCGGGGCAGATAGGATCACTAATCACAAAACGATGTGGTTCCGAAGAACGCTAACTACGAACAGAACGTTTATTACAGAGTCCAAATGTGTTTTATATTACAAGCTATGTGTTGCTACATTTTCGCGTCATTGCGCATATACAAAGTGGTTTTATTTTGCTTACACTGGTTAAACGTGAGGGTATTGATCCGTGTGACAAATATAATTTATTGAGCATGGGAGAGTCGATGTGCTTGCTCTGCACAAGCATTGAAATAAGTAATTTGATCCGAACGCTTGGGGTGAAATTGCTAAGTTATGAGTTTTGTCAATCGTTAATACAATGTATATGACACCTCCCCTTTTTACAAAAAAAAATAATTGAAGTGAAATGAAATTATTTTATTTTTGACAAAATTTTGGCAATTCTTCGATTTTTTTTTTGTTTTGCGAGTTTATTCTTTATGCTTTTACAATTCTATTTTTATGAATTACTGTTTGTTTGTTTGTGTTTTCATTAACAATAGTACAATTTGGGCTGTTGATTTCTTTTACAATATATGGGCCTAGATAGAATGGGTCTAATTTTTTACGATTTTCGTTTGTAATATAAATGTGGTCACCGATTCTCAGATCTATTGGATTAATTTTCTCGTTTACTCCTTTTGTCTACTTTCTTTTCGCTCTAGCAAATTGTCTCTAGCTAATTTGTTTGTTATATTCAGTTTAAATTTTAATTCGTTGTAATATTCCTCAAGGTTATAAATCGGCTCATGGTTTGACGTTTTTCGAAAATCAATTGGTAAATTTGCTTTATGTCCAAATACTAATTCAAACGGTGTAAAACTGTGCTCGATATGGGTGTTGTGTTGTAGCTGAATGTATAAAATTGAATCCAATCATCCCAGTCATCTTTTGTGATCATTGGTAAAAACATCGCAGATACTCGTTCAAGCATCTATGATTTCTTTCCAATGCTCCAATTGTCTGTGGGTGATACGCTGTTGATAAATTTTGTTTTATAGATAAAAGTTATAAATTTGATCAAGGACTTCGTTGTTATACTCTGTGCCTTGATCTGTTCTGTAAATTCCAAAATATTTCCGTAAATCAGAATAAAATGTTCGACAAGCGCCTTTGCTATTATTGCTGCTTCTTTTGTAGGTATTGGAATACAAACTACGTATTTGGTTAGATTGCATTGTAGTGTTAGAATATACTGAGTTACCGTTTCTCGTTCTTATGAACGGTCCAACTGTATCCGCTGAAAGAACTTCGAAAGGTTTTGATGGTGTGGTAGTAATAACTTGATTTTCTTTTAGTATGTCGGTGAACTTTATTGATTTTGCACATATTGCAAGACTTGACAAAATTTGCAACATCTGCTTTCATGTTTCTCCATTTGTATACTTCTCTTATTTTCAAATACATTCTGTGCTGTCCAATATGACCTGACGTCGGGGTCATATGGAAATTCTGAAGAACTTCTTTGATTTTTTCCTGTGTTGTCAGTAGTTTTGGAGGATTGAATAATATTATTTCGCATTTGGAAATGGCTCTGTTAGCGATTTCCTTGAATGTACTAGCGCTGATTTCTTTGAAAAGTTTATCTTCGAGTGAAATGGCCAATTTATCTCTTCTATATTTTATTAAAATCTCTTCAATTTTCAGAAGAGCATACTCTAGCGCATGACTTCCGTTATTCAGAGTAATTTCAATACTTCCCAATATTTTTGTATAATTATGGCTGTATACATTAAATCTTACTTGGTTTCGGTGCACTTCGCAACCAAGCTTAAGGATTTTTCTGGTCTCAGAGGGATTTTCAGTTTGCCAAGCATTAAGGTGATCAATCTTATTACTTGGTTCTTCTGATTTTAGTTTACTATTTGATTGTGAACTGTGTTGTTTTCTTGCCATTGCCCTAGTGTTGACTGTTAAAACTGATAATTTTTTCAGTTCATCTGAATTTGAAGGAATGCGCGAAAGTGCGTCTGCTCCTACATTACTTTTGCCTGAAACATATTCAATTTCAAAATCGAACTCTGCTAAATCTAAGCGCATTCGTGTTAATTTGCTAGTAGGATTCTTCATGCCGAATAGATATACTAGTGGCTTATGATCCGTACGAACTATAAACTTTTTCCCGTGTAAATAACTTTTAAAATGATTGATGGCCCAATGTATGGCCGTTAGCTCTTTTTCAATTGTTGGTTTGTTACTTTCACCTTTTGTGAAGCTTTTGCTTGCGTAGGCGATTGGTAAATCATGGTTGTCATGTTGTTGTGAAAGAATGGCTCCACACGCTACGTTAGAAGCATCCGTAGTAAGGATAAATTCTTTCGTAAAGTCTGGGTAACGCAAAATTGTCGGAGATATCAGTAATCGTTTTAATTTCTCAAAACTGTTTTGATGTAAATGTGTTCAAGCAAATTTTACACCCTTTTTCAATAAATTGTTCAAGGGCTTTGCTGAATTCGCAAAATTTGGCACAAACTTTCTGTAATAATTACAGAAAGCGACGAATCGTCGTATTTCATCCGCATTTGTAGGTACTGGGAAATCTTTGATGACTTGGAATTTGCTATTGTCTGGTAAAAATCCCTTTATCTGTAATACGATGTCCTAGATAAAGAACTTCTCTTCGAAAAAGTTGCATTTTTCAGGGTTGAGCTTGAGATTATAATTACCTCAAGCGCTCGAAAACCTTTTGTAAATTGTTCAGATGATGATTTACTGAACAACCTATAATAATTATATCGTCAATATATATAAAGGCACAATCAGGATATAATCCTGCCATAGCGATGTTCATCATTCGCTGGAAGCTATTAGGGCTAATGTTTAACCCGGAAAGGTAATCGCTTAAAAATTGAAGTGTCCAGATGAAGTGGAAAAAGCTGTGTATTTTTTTGCTACCGGATCCAATGGAATCTGGTGAAATCCAGACATTAGATCCAGTGTTGTAAAATATTTAGCATTTCCTAATTGATCAAGAATTGTATCAATTCTTGGCAATGGAAATTTATCTGCCAAGATTTTTTTATTCAACTGGCGAAAATCAACGACCAGTCATACAGAAGATGTCTGAATTTTGTTCGATTAATTTTTTCAAAGGTTTCTGTACAAAGTGGGGAACGTTTGAAAAATCTATTTTAGAAAGCAATTTTTGGTTTCGTTCATTATTTAAATTGGGTTTCGTCGCGATTTGTTCATAATTACAAAGTTCGTCGACAACGGGTTGAAAGTTCTGTATTTGTGCTTGTTTGTCAGTTGTGTTGATAAATTTTATCATAGCATTCGTTGGAGATACTATTGTATTTCCACAAAATATTCCAGGTAAAATTTCCTGAGAAAATACTATAGAATCAGAAGTAACTTTGAAGTTTGGTATTCTGCGTACTACTTCACACCTCGGTGGGAGAATAATGGTGTTTTGGAAACTATCCTCGATTGGTATTGAAACAACATGATTTTGGTAATTGAAATTTAATAGCCAATATTCATAGTCCATAGTACATCTGTGTTTGATAAGAAAATCCCGTCCCAAAATACCGTCTGTTGGTATTGGGAAATCATTACCAACTATCTGAAAATTATGACTTATTTGAAGACAGTCATTGAATCGTAAGTTAGTAGTAGTTTCGGCAATGGTTTCAGATATTCCATTGGTTATACCTGAGAGTTTATATTTAATATTTCTATCAATAGGTTGGTTAACAGATATTTTCCCACTTTTAAAAAGTGAAACGTCGGCTCCACTATCAATTATTAATGTACATTTTGAATTGGTCATATGTACATCTAAAGTAATAAAATTTACAGCGTTTACATTTGTTAAGTAAATTACGTTAGACGATGCGGGTTTACCTGCATCATATGTTGATCTAAAAATTATCGTTATTAATACTTTGTATATTACGTGAAAGATCCAGTTGATGAAAATTGGTTGGTACAGGAGGTGTAAGGAGATTGTGGTCCTGCATTTTGGGATATGGAATTTGGAATTGAGGTGTTATGAACACGTATTGCATCAGTTGTAAAGATTTGCCTTCGAGAATTTGTATGGTACCTTCCGCCACGTCCTCTATTTTGATAATAGTTATTCGTATTATGAGGAAAACTATTCCTGAATTGCAAATTATTTCCATGGTAGTTTGGTTGAGCGTTATACTGACCTCTTTTAAAGAAACGAGTTGTGTCGTTTCGGTTGCTATTGAAGCGGCCTTTGTAGTTATGTTGCGTTTGTCTGCTTTTGAATGTTAACAATTGAGCAGATTGACATAAAGTGTTTGCAGTATTTTCCAAAACCTTTTGCGTGGCTTCCTTCGTGTCCTTAAATGTACCTGCTTTAAGAATGAGCTTTGTCTCAGCCGAACCAATACCATTAATTAAGGTATCTACTCCAGCTTTTGTTGACATTGCTGTTGATACTGTATCAGGAATTCCACTATTAAGGTAGACAGCCTTCAATTTTATGGTAAGTCTTTTCCACCTCGTCGCAGAATTTTTCTGCAGTGTCTTTTTTGCTTCACTGCCTTCAGCTTGGCCAAAATATTCTCCGGTGTGGTTTTATCCTCACATCTTGTTTTAACGTCAGCAATAATATCGTCAATCGTTGCCAATCTTTCGGGTAGACCCAATCTGGCTTTCCCCGTAAGACGTGTCTTCAAAAATCTTGCTGCTGTTGCTTGTTGGTTCGCCTCCGTTAGATCCTTCAAAAGATTTGCGGAATCCAAAAAAGCATCGATACTGTCAGCCGTTCCATCGTATGGCTGTACGATAGATGAAGCTACTTTATAATCAAACGGCATTGTGACTTGTGGTTTAGTGTTTAATTGTTCAAATTTGAGTTTAAGAATATTTCGAATTTCAGATATTGAATTTTCGAGATGCTTTAATTAAAAAAGTTAATTCCGTATCCGGTATAGTATCTTCTTCTTCTAGTAACCCCCTTTCAATTTGGTTATATAACTCGTTTGCGTAGTTTAATTTAGCCTGAAGAGTGGTAACTGTGAAATTTTTATTAATGGATTTTTTAAAATTATTTAGGAGTGTGTTCAGTAAACCAATGTCGTCTTGTAAAGTCGACATTGATAAATATTTCAGCTAGATTAAATATTATACATCAGCTATATTTGCGATAGATGCTGCTTTTCCCATGGCATACCCTTTACGCTGCCAGCGTTTTCTTCTTCAACGTTTTTCTCAAGACTAAAATGAGTTGAATAAGTACAATTGCAAGGATTAATCCAAAGTTTAATTTCGTGACTATCATGGTAATTTTTCATTTTGTTCTAGGTGTTCAACTATGTTAATATTATTTTCGCTCTTTTGATCTACTTCTTGAATTTGGTTCCCATCGTAATATAAATGTACAATATTTAATACACAATAATTATAATAATAACAATAATAACACGATGTAATAGTTTGAGTACTTCACCTTATTGAATTTTCCAGAACTCCAGCTGCTGTATTTTCTACTCCACTGGTCTCTCGGCTGGTGTTTTTGGCATCTGCATTCTCTTCATCGCCTTGCTCTTCCGGTCTGCTGTACAGATTATCTTCCCGTATCTTGGTATCTGCATTCTCTTCATCGCCTTGCTCGTCTGCTGTACAGATTATCTTCCGAATCTTGGTATCTGCATTCTCTTCATCACCCCTCTCGCCTGTTGCTGTTTGAGATTGTCTTGGCAGATCTTCGCATCTGCATTCTCTTCATCGCCTTGCTCGTGTATCGAACAGTTTGATTTTCACTTCACTATTTTTCTCGTGCATCGTAATGATCGTTCACGCATTTTACTAGCACTATACAATTATTTTGTATTGTTTTGCACATTTCACTAGCATTGTACGGATTGTCTTCTCTCTTTGTTGTGCACGTGCCGATGGTTTTAAACCTCTGTGCTAGCACTTAAATACTGGCTGCAACGATTGCGACTCAATTACGCAAACCATCTCTTCATTTCTTAATGGCTGTTTTTCTTCATTCTCAAACTGTTGCATTTGCGCTAACTCTCGGTCGCCATATCATGCCTCTTCTTAATTTGGCAGATTCGTGACGATTTTTACACTGCGCAACTTTGCGCTTGACCCTAAGGAGTTTCTTTAAAACAGTGTCCTAACCCAAAATCGGGGCAGATAGGATACTAATCACAAAACGATGTGGTTCCAGGAACGCTAACTACGAACAGAACGTTTATTACAGAGTCAAATGTGTTTATATTACAAGTATGTGTTGCTACATTTTCGCGTCATTCATATACAAAGTGGTTTAATTTTTACACTGGTTAAACGAGGGTATTGATCCGTGTGACAAATATAATTTATTGACATGGGAGAGTCGATGTTGCTCTGCACAAGCATTGAAATAAGTAATTTGATCCGAACGCTGGGTGAAATTTGTTATGAGTTTTGTAATCGTTAATACAATGTATATGACACCAGAGACCGGTGGAGTGAAAAACTGTCGAAATGGCAACATAAGAAAGTGCATGAAATCGTGATAATGATACTGTGCATTGAAATTTTGCTTGTCTTATGGATGCAAAAGAAAACAAGCGAAATGGAACCGCTTTTGACGGTTCAATTGGAAATAAGATGCGTCTTCGCCGATCTCTAATTCTAGTATTTCTACTCTTAGGACCTCAATAAATCTTAAGAAATTCTTCTGGAAATTCCTTCATAAATTCTAAGATTCATTCTGACCATTCCATAGGAATTCCTTCAGAAATTTTTTTGGCATACTTCAACTCATGTAGATAGTACACTTCCCACAGTTGTCATGGATTCGACGTGCCCTTCCTCAAAGCCATCCCTCGGGCTTAAAAGGATTGCGATCTATTTATTAGTCTGTTGGATTACATTGCTGAACGGAGATTCTCTCATATCCGGGCTTCGCGTAAGTGTCTCTGCACGGTTCGCTACCTTCGTTTTCTGCCCTTCACAGAAGTGCATTAAGCAGAATGGTAATTAAATTCGATTGTAATAGTGGGTGGAGCGTATGCAGAGCAAGACTCGCCAGGTGATGGATAACACATACATACATACATACTTTTAAAAATTTCTACAAAACTCTGCGGAAATTATTTAACAATTCCACTGGAATTTTCCAAGTTTCCATAAGATATTCCATTCTATCGGAAATTAATCTAGTATTTCCTTTGGAATTTCCAAGCCATTCTTCCAAAACTCTAGGGCGAATTATCAGATATCTCACGAATTCCTAGAGCAATTTCCAAAGGAACTCCCAAAGGAATTACTGCCATTCTTAAATTTGTTTATCGTTTATCGAAATAAATCAAAACCATTTTTTTTTTTCAAAACAATTCTAGCAATTACAAGGAAGAGTGAAGGAAATGTTCAATTTGGTGGGTCACGTGCCTAATCGTACTCCAGCTCCAGAAGCCAACGATCAGTTTTGCATTCGCATATCATGAGGCTCACAATGATACTCCATGAAGGGAAGCTAAAAAATTCTACCAAATTGGGAATGCAAATCCAACATTCATTATGGTGTTGATTTTTAGCCGTTACATATGAGATTAGAGTTCATCGCCACGCATTTGTAGATCTGTAGCCAAGGAGTTTTGATGACCTAACATTTAACAGCCAAAGCGGGTTAAAGTGACAGGATAAAAGTAAACAATCTGCTAAAGGATAATAGCTATTTAATTAATGCTTGATAGGTTGCTTGGTTCGGCAGATCGCACTGCATAATGTGATTTTTGTGTTGGCCAAACATCGGCGTGAAATACGAAATTCAGCGGCGTGGAGCCAACGGAGTATAGGCGCCGGACACCTTGATCGGCGTCGGTACGTCAATAAGTGTAGGCGGCGGCGGCGTGGCGCGGCGGTGCACAGGTCTAATTCATAATAGTTTTATTTGAGAAGATGTATTTACTAATCCAAACTGTTTCCAAATGCTTGAATTTTTTTTCCTTTTTGAAATCGAGGTAATTATAAAGAACATGAAAGCGTCAACGACAGTTTTCCTATTAACGATGAAGGATTATCTTCATACTAAAATAAGACTCCTGGCCTTTTGGCAGCACTATATGGCTAGAAGTTCTTGGGCCGAGGTGATTTTTTGTTCAATTTGAGGATACATTTTTAAATGTATTCTAATATGTTTATATGAATTCTAGCGATACGAACAAATAGAAAAGATTGAAGTGCGTGTGCTTAGCATTATTGTGTGGTGATAGACAGTTTAAAGCAATGGTTGTATCGAGCACGGTGACGATTTTCAGGTAGGTGTTTATTTGATGATACCGTTTTGTAAAAGTGGAAACATTTACTCCGGCTCAGTAGTATTGCAACGAAGAGCGAAAGTTTGAAATCTACATTTTTATTTTCTATAATTGAATCGATTAGGAGTAAAATAAATGGTTGCAGAATATTGAGTATTTGCGAGATAAATAGGAGACTTTTTTTTAAATTATCAATCCCAAACCATGGCTTCCAAACAGTATAAATCATTAGTTTTCGTAATGAGCGAATCAATAGACCAAGTAGTGATTTACCCAATTTATTTATCGCCCATATCCTGATTTCTTTATTGGTAATTTCCCAAGTTTTTTTAATGGAAAATTTCAATTTTTTGGGGATGTTTTTATTTTAGTCGTAAGGTATTTCATTAAAAGTTTCAAATAATCAATTAATTTTGATTTCAATTTTCAATCAGATTTATTTTAGCACGAAGTATTCTTCCTTTTTCGAGTGCGCACATTTTCTCCTAAGACAGAAAGGCGAACTACCACAGGCTGGAAATATGTTCGAAGAATTGAATTTTAATATAAATTAGACTGCGAAAGACTTGCAAATAGTAAAATACTTACTTGTGTAATCGAAATTCTGTTCAGTCTCTTCCTCTATCCAATCTACAAAGGATGCAACACGTGTGTAAACTCCTATGGAGTTCGATGAGATGGTGATCCAAACGAAACTATTCCAACGACAAGAGGTATAACAGATCCATCTTTAAGAACTCTCCACTTGAGTGGCCTCCTGAATCTCCCTGAAATCATCAACTCTTGTTTAAATTCATTCTAGAACACGCGAGACTCTTACCTACTTCACAAGTATCCACATTGTTACTTCCGGCGCAAAATTGCTCCTTGACAAACCCATGCGGTTGAGCTCTTGTACTAACTGGGAGCTGTTCAGTGCAGGTTGGTCGATCAATGTACGATAATGCAATTTTTTGCAAGAGTGGGTTCGGACGTTTCTTATGAACAAACCCGCCATTGCCTATTGCATGCAATTTTTCGGTAGGCACATCTTCATCTAGCCACAAGCACGCGGGACACGTTGCTCCATCAAATTTAGCTCCCAGTTCTATGATTGCGATATCAAAATATTTTCTACTAGAGCGATATTTGGGTGCCTTCTAAGTTACGTATTCCGATCAATTGACTTGAATCGTTTCAACCTCAACTATTGGGATCACCTAATCGAACAATAGTAGGTTGTTTTCTAAAATGTGACAACACCGACGTTGAATTGATTGATATGAAATTTAACTGTTTAGATATTCATGTACCCATCGCCATTCAGCATACAGTGAGCCGCCGTTAGAACGAACTTAGATGAAATAAGTGTTCCTGCACATAAATAGTTAATTTCACATATTCGCTCAACTGAACGAAGTAATACTGAT